>NC_034411.1:96562147-96738882 GCF_002078875.1 Numida meleagris | reverse complement strand
TGTGTAAAATGTCAGTCCCCCTCCTATTTATAAGACTCCCTTCAAGTGTTGGAAGGCTGCAGTGAGGTCTCCTCGAAGCCTTCTCTACTCCAGGCTGAACAAGTCCAACTCTCTCAACCTTTCTTCATTGGAGAGATGCTCCAGGCCTCCGACTTTCTGCAAATAGAAATGATGGAGACACCAGTGAGATCCTGTCCTTTTCCCCTTTTTCTTTTTTCTTCTGAGAACACAAAAGAAGCTGATTTTAATGTTTTAGTGGTGGGTGGGGAATGTTTTTTTTTTTTACTTGCTAAGTAAAGGGACTGCTGCTGTTCCTGGATTTCTGTAAGCTTTATAAACAAGTGTTACTGTTAAAGTTGGGTTCAGTTTCAATTTCTTGTATAGCAGAGTATAATGGAACAGCTGATGGTGAGAGTACATGTTTCTGGTTATATTTGGAAAGAATACTCCCAAATATATTGGTTATTTTTTCTAAATGGCTAGAAAATTGAGTTATAAAAAAACTGAATGTATGCTCTAGATAATCATTACTCTATTACATAGGTTGCTCTGAAACTAATACCTCTTATTTATTTCCATGGAAACTACAACGAATACAAGGAGAACACTGACACTGTTTGTTAGAACAAATTCTCAGCTACGAAACATTTTTTCATCATAGCCACCACCAGTAGCTCTGTGTTTTTGCCAGTGATGAGCATGAACCTGCATGCTGCGCTCATACAGTCTGCATAGCCATCCAGAAAGGAGCTTGTCTTTCGTGTTGCTGTCACCACTGCTGAAATGCACCACCCACCCCTCAGTGTGCTCACATCCAGTGTTTGATCTCCATAAATGCTCACAAGTGTCAGTAGGTGCCGTTTTTTCTGTATGGAGGTATTCAGTGACAGACCTTTGCTTCATATGCACTTCCATGTTAGATGCCATCCTGTCAGAGTGCCCCTCTGCTGCCATCTGTCACACAGCACTAGTAAGTACCAGGATGTTGGTGGGAAGTTTCGACCTCTGCTGCCATCCCACCAACATCCGCCTCTGATTTTTGTGGGCCAACATCACAAAGTATTACTTTTGGAGAAGCCCTAGTAAAAGAAAATTGGCCATTCAAATGCACATTTAACTATCTCGTGTGTTGCTTATACTCCAGTGGCAGTGCAGAGATCAAGGTTAATCATGATGTGCAGGTGTGTGCATTAAAAAGCCACACTTTAGGTAGCTTGGTAGCTGAATGGGTCTTTGTTCAAAACCGCATTTTGTCAAGAGAATCCCAGACTGTTGTTTTGATGCTGTAAACAGTTATGCCTTTTTAGTCTGAGTTGTGCAATCTTTAACTGGCCAAACCAGTTTTTGCTCAGCAGAAGCAAGTGTTTTAGGTTGTCACTGATATAGGAGTGAGGTAGTGGGGGTGACACTACCACCAAAAATACCCAGGCTTTATCACAGTTTCCTCCTTTGGAACAAACTTGCTTCCTAGATTTTGGCTATTGCTGTGTACATGTAGCTGTTCAAAGCTCAGTGCCTGTAATCTGATAATGCTACACCCTACATGCCAATATTGTAGAAGTTGGCTAACAGTGGGTAGAGCACAGGCTTAGAGCAAGTGGCTGCTCTTAGAGGAGTTGTGCTTGAAAGTCTGGTCCGAAAATGGCCATCCCTTCACACTGGGTAGTCTATAAACATAGAGCAGCACAGTTTTTGCTACTTTGAACACAGGGTTAACATCTTCCACGCTGATACTACCTAAAATAATTGCTGCTTCACATCCTTTTCCTTCAATTTCAGCCAAGAGGTGAGATTGAGATGTCAAGTAGGAGTGCTGATGAGTTGAATCTTCATCGTGGGAAGTGATTGGTATTATTTGAACCAAAAATGGACTTGAAAGCATCACCGCAAGGTTTATGGCCTTTGAATGGAAAGAGGAATGCCCTGTCAGTTTGAGATGCTCTCTGAATGGAACTTTCAAGTATCCTTCAGCTTCATCAGATAGTGATGTTCTTGGGAATTCTTTCTGACCTTTCCCAAAGAGCTGAAGAAAATTACTGGATGCTTTGATTTTGATTCTTGTCATAGGATTATTTTCTTGATTGAAAAATTGATTGTTGCTTTCAGATAATGATAGTTGTCACTTCTGGCTTCCTAGTAGTTTGGCAATAGGCAATTATGGGATCATTGTGCAAGCTGGTTGTTTTTTTCTCTGCTGGATGGAGGTTAGAAATTGGATGGAAGGAGATCTGTCTGTGCTGCTCTTTGGTTGCTGTAGAGAAGCATCAACTCTCCGGTGGTAGGAGGTGCTTTTGGGGAACGTCTGTAATGTTTTTAAGTCTTCAGCTGGTGGCTTTAGGGAAAGGGAAGTGGCTGTGACTTAACTGACACAAAGAGCAGTATGCAATGGGAAGTGATATGGGACTTCTAGGTGTTACTGTTGTTAAAATCTTAATCATTGCATAAAAATCGCACAGCGGTATATTAAAAATGAGTTTGAGAGAAATGATCTTCTATATTTCATGCTAATGTGACCTTTTAATAAACCATTTGTATTTTTTAGATGCTGCTTATGTCAAAAGATTGGCCATTTCTAGCAGTTCAAATTAAGTGTGTTGCCAAACTCTGATGCTGGAAATCCCAAGAAGTTGGTGACCTTTTTTTGTATTTTCTTTATATAAAGAATAGATTCCTCAAACACTTTTTTAAAGAAGGAGTGTTTTTACACATGCATGCCACAAATTGCATTTGGATATCTAAAATACTAGAATTAATATTTTTTAAAGAAGTTTGTAATAAAACTTTCTATTGACATTTGCACAGTGTATGCAAGTGGGGAATTTGTCATGTAGATTAATGCAGTTAACAGTGTAACGGATTTAGTAGAACAGCTGAGTTCAAGTAGCCCAAACATTGCAACTGGTTTGTACTGATGCTGCACTGTCACGTTTGGCACAAAAGGTGCTGAGAAACTCTGCTGTACCACTAGTCTTGCACCAAAATAGTGGATTGAACTTGAAAATTGCTAGAAAGCATATAGCAAGCTTTGGAATTCCTTAATATGTCTAAGAGGAATTTGATAGGCGTCTATGACAATAGTTGCTGAATGATCAGTGCTGATCATTTGCATCATCATCGTAAGTTGTTTTTTTAATTCTTCCATGAGCACGCGGAGCAGCAGGTAATGGAAAGCTGTATGGGCTTATAGGTGTTGCAGTCACCATAAGCTGAGCTGTTGGTATGGCCTGTAACGTGAGGAGGTCAAAAACTCTATTTTTCTTCTTTTATAGGTTTACTGAATTACAACACCTTGGGGTGAAACTTGCTGTTCCACAAGTTAGATCAGATTTTTTTTCCTTTTACCCCTAAGACATCTCAGCTTCAAATGGATCCAAGTTTTTATACCTCCATAAAACCTGAGCTGCTTGTAGGAACAGCTTTTATGACTTAAGGGAGACAAGCTAGAGTTGGGTTTGTGGAATGAATCACGCTGCCTTGGTGGTGTGTCATCTTTGTTCCTTGTGGGTGTTCTGCTCGAGTCTGACCAAGTCACGAGGTGTTTAAAAGTTGTATTCTGCCCATACTCCGAATGTTATAGGGGTTTGACGTAGGCTTTTAGGAAGTACCCAAGTCTGTCACTCCCAGATGTTGAGGTTACCATATTTAATATTTGCTAACTGAACAGCTGCTTGGCTGTGCACATGTTTTCTGTGTAAACTTTCACAATGATGATGTCCAACCCTGCCCTTGTACCTAGCTCCTTATTTGTTCTCTGAGTGACTGTTTTGTTTGCCTTCTGGCAACCTGGTTCACTTCATGCTGTATTTCAAGGCAAGTTTTGTGTCTGCAGATGGTGGTGCAGCTCAGGGCGGAGCTCTTGCTAGTGGAGGCCAAGTGAAGATGGGAGATGTAATTAAGAAAAGGCTGGATGTTAAATTTTGGCTTTGTTCACGTCAAGTACTACAGTGCAATAGGAGTGTATTTGTAGCATGATGCTGCTGTTGAGGACCTATCGCTGATACTAGGATAATTTTAGGAAATTCTGCTTCTGCCAAGGTGTAGTCCCCAGACTATACGTCCCCTTTCCTTTGGAACATGTCTTCTCGTTCAGGCTAAAATAAGACAAAAAAAATCTGATTTGTGTATTTGCACACTGCTGAACATCGCGTACCAAAACATCTTTAAGTGAGGATCCTTGGGAGGCTGCTTCAGTAGCTCGCCTGTCTGCCCTACGGCACTGTGTAGATGTTGGAATTGGAAGTAAGCAGGATGGGCTTTGGAAGCCTAGAGTTTCTCTTTACCTCCTATAGGACCAGCAGGGGATTAATCTTATCCCCATGTGAAATGAGTTAATACTTTTGATAGCTGGGGGGGCAGGAATCTATGCTTTGGGCCGAAGCAATAACTGGTAATTGCAAACAGGTAAATGTTGAGTTTGTTGTAGAAGTGCCGTGCCTTGTTTAGTCTTAAAATGTAAGGAATCAGATATTCCAAGTGTCTACTAAGTGAATACTTGGCCTGCAATAGCATATGTTTAAGCATCAGGAGAAGCATCAGATGAGGATTATCTATCTGACTGATACAGCCCAGCAATGGTCACGACCTCTCTTCCATGTGATCTCCTTTCCTCATTCAGAATACGTGTCCTCCTGCTTTGCTGTTTTTAACATCTGTGTCTGCCACAGAGTTCTAGAGATCTGGAGAAATAACATAATGAAAATGTCATCGTGGTGACTTTAGGTTTTGCTTGCATTCTGAGGTACTTCGGGCCTTATTTATAGGATTGCTGAATATTCATAAGAGCAGCTGAAGCTGTATTTTCAAAGCACAGCTCCAATTGGAGTTCTGTTGAAAGTACTGACTGAAAAACCAGGCACTGTGTGTTTTGTGTGTTTGTGAAATTGGGCAGCCGAAATTAGCGGGCATTTACTTTACACTTTGGACTTTCATTATCTTCTATATTCTTCCCATGCTGTGGTCAGATCTGCATAAACATGCCTGTGGGGAAATGTGAGGTTTTGTATTCGGTGCAGGATGCAGATGGTAAGTATTTAATGGGTTGTAGGATACAGGCAAAAACTGGGCAACTGTCCATGTGCTGAATGAAGCAGAAATCCAGCTGGGGAGAACAGAGGAGCGTTACCAGAAGGAGGTATATGTAAAGGCTAAATGGGAGATGCATGGTTTTCAACTCTTAACTTGTGTGTATTTTGGTTTTGCAAATACGTATTCAAAGCTTTGGGGGTGACTGGTATAATACAAGGCCGTAAAACAATTGGTGCTTTCTAATCCGTGTTTCTGTACCCTGTGAGGCAAGTGTTAGGGGTGGATGGGTAGGGTTAGGGGATGGGCCCGAGGTGCTGTGTGAATGTTGCGGTGGCACTTTTGTGCATCCCAGTGTGCATCCATCTGTGCACTTTTGGGAAGAGCAATTTAGAAGTGCTCCCTGCTAACTGTGGAGTCATTTGTGAGGAAGGATTTCGGAAGAGGCTTGTGCTGCTTGGGTCATTTGCTTGTGTGTTTAAAAGACCAACACTGTAAGCTGACATCCTTGGAGATTTTTGTACTGTTTTGTGTCATTTGGGATTTTTCCATGTCCTTAAACCTACAGGTTTATTCTGAGTTGTGAAATTCAGGGTTTGCTGTTTAGCTTGTCTGCGCCTGTAGAGACAGCGGTGCGGGTTGGAGATGCCAAGTGCTTCTCCCGTTGCCATGGCAACCACAGGAGCCAGACCTTGTTGGGCCTTTCTCCCCTAGTCCTCACCACCTTGTTTTCATGGGTAACCTGAAAAAGAGGGGCACCGTGAGAACTGGTAGAAGATCTGTAAAGCAGCCAATGCAGTGCTGGCTGGGTGCTCAGTAAATCCAGCGATGCTGATTTATTCCATGCCATCACTTAGGACGAGTTCATGGCCGCTTCTTCCCTCTGCCTCTTCCCCTCAGTTTCTCTCTGTATTTGTCCCAGTTTTCTCTGCTCTCGCTCGCCATCTCAACCTGTCTGGAGTGTGAGACCTTGGGGTTGCAAACAGATGACTGCTCTGTAGTGCACATTACGCCATTTCCATAAGAAATGTTCAAAACAAATGTCAGTACTGACTTCATAGTTAATTACTTGGGCTTTTTTTTTCCTTCCCCTCTGTTTGATCAGTTTGCTTCTTTCAGTGGTTCGTTAAACCTGACTGTTTTGTATGGAACTTGTCCACTAAATCCAGAGACTCATCCCGAGTTATAAATCTCATTCTTTTTCATTTGCATCAGTGCGTAAAATGGAGAGAAAACAGGTCAAGTTATGCCCTGAAAGAATATCTCCTCATTCATTTAGGATTTTTTTCAGATACTGTTAAAAGCATAATGTAAATGTGGGAGTAAGCAAATGGATGGCCAAGTGTAAGTGACAGTTGAGTTTAGGGAACCTGCTCCTGTTAAGAAGAGCAGTGCTGTGCTCACAGCTGCTTTCCCTGCTAGTGCTTAATGCTTGTGTAACTCGCTGGTACAGAAGGGCTTGGAGTAGTACAGCAGAAGGGGAATTATTCTTTGGAAATGGGGAAATCTGTGGGATGGTTAAGAAGATGAGTTCTGTTGGTTGTGGTTGTAGGTTGTCCCAAGTTCTGCTCATGTAAATAAGTAAAAAAAAAATAAAAAAAAGGAACTAAAAAACAATCCCATATCTTCACGTTGCTGAGGGGTATAAATGTATGCACGATTGAGAGAAGAGTGGTTTGGTGTACTGAACTTCTGATACGTGCCCAGATTGCCTCTACAGCTTTGAAGAATCCTTTCTTTGTGGCTGCTGGTGGGGGCCCTGCTTTGTGCTTGGTGGAGGGAGTTCCTGGGGGAAGCTCTGAAGGTGATGTGCTGTGATAAGAGCCGTGGGAGAGCCCAAAGTTCTGCAAGTTGCAAGCTGGTGATAGTTTGTCAGCTGGTGTTAATACACAAGTGTGAGAATTTATTTTTTTCTTTTTCATGCAGGTCAACTTCGTAGTGTGCCAACTGTTTGCCTTGCTTGCGGCTATTTGGTTTCGAACATACCTTCATTCAAGCAAAACTAGCCCATTTATAAGACATGTTGTTGCAACCCTCTTGGGCCTTTATCTTGCACTTTTTTGTTTTGGATGGTAAGTTGCACTTAATTTCACTTCTAAAGGATTCATAAATTTTTCATTCCTTGTTTGCAGGAAGCAGTGCTTTCGTGTGAAGAACATTACCTGTGTTTTTTAGCTGCTGCAAATGTACAGCAAGTGCCTTAAATTTTCTGGAGTTCAGAACTTTTGGAAGATCTTGCATTTGTGCGCTGATAGCTAACGCTCTCTTCTTGTGGTTTGGGGAGGATGCAGCAGGTGCAGCTTAAGCTTGCTTGGAAGGTGTTCTCTTGGGGCACTGTGCAGATGTGATGAGAGCATTTCTCCTAAACATTATCTGCATGTGCTAACACTCCAGGTCCTCTTCTGAATATTGAATATAATCTGGCTTGTTATAGGAGAGTTGACCAAAACTGCAGAGCTGATGATGTTCCCAATGGTATCAAGCACCTGTAAAGGAGCTGTTCTTGGTTTGAGATTTTTGGGTACATTTATATTATTTCTTTTTGTTGTATAGGAAGAGTTTTGTTTTAAAAAAAAAAAAAATTGTTTTCTCTGATTGCTGCTTTCACATCTTGATCTTTGCAGAGCATACTGAGACAGAATGATAGTAGGGCTAATAAAGGGAATGATAGTAGGGCTAATAAAGGGAATTAATTTAGTTGAGTGATTTTTTTCTTCAAAACTATGAAGTGGCTCTCATCTTCCTAAGCTGAATTAAGAGCCAGTTCAGTTCTGTGCACTGTAAGCAAACTGCTTTTACAATTTTAAGTATACAGGGGGCTTAGATTTACGCTGACCATGAGGAATTATCCTTTCCCTCAAGCTGGAGTGTGGGTGCAGATGGGAAGATGCATACATCATGTGCATGCTGCATGTCTGTGCACAGTGTGTATAAATAAATCTTGGATTCCAAACCATGGATTTGGTCTCTACTATGGCATGTTGCAGAGGCTGTCCAACGTTAGCTGATAGGTATTACTTCTAAATTTGGGAAGCATCAAACTTTACTCTTTGGGTTTACATATGCAATTTACTTGTGTATGTAACTGTGTAACTCTCATGCATTTATTCAACTTTTGGCCCTGGTATTTTGCTTTGAGCAATCTGCTGTCAGAGACAGTCCTAGCTCCAAACAAGGAGAATGATACAGCAGATGCATGTGGTTTTGGTGAGAGCTCTGTAAGCTTTAGAAGCAGGTTCTGTATCCATTGCTTTGGAAGCAGAAATCATTAAGTGTAGCTTGTAATGACAAGTGTAACCAAGTATTCCTATCTCAAGTGTTGTTGGGAGACTTGAGAAAGAAAACCTCCATTCCCAGCAGATGTAAATAAAGACTTGTGGAAGCTTCTTTCTCGTTGGCAGTACATCCGAAAAAAGACATTGCAGAGAAATCGTATTGCATGGTAGAAATCCAGATCCTTCTGGTTTACTCTGGATCATACTCAATGCAATTATTTTAGCAACAATTTTCTATTTTACTAAACAGTTTTCTTATAATTGTGGAACAAAAAGCTTTTTAAAATGCAGATCTTAATGTAATTTAAGATACTAGAAATACTCATTCTTTAAGAGACTGATAATTCAGTTTCACTTGTACCAACCTTTTCCTATTGCTTAAGTGTATATTGTGCAAGCATGTTTTTAAGGTTTTACTTCCTTCTTTATGGTTTTGTTTGGGTTTTGTTGTTCGTTTTGTTCTTTTAATGCTTTGTAATACTTGTGGTGATGTGGGACAGGAAGAAAAGGGATCACTCCTTGAAGATAATGGCCGATAGCACAGAAGGCCTAGAATACCACTTGTTTATAACTAGAATTCGCTGCTCCATATTGTATTTAGATGCATCTCATATGATTGATCTCAGCATCAAATGAGTAAATTGCTACTGTTGATGAGACTTGTACTAAAAGAAGTGTTTTCAATGACTGTAATTTTGACATGGTATCCATGTCAATCCAAGCTTCTTCAGGCTTTATTGTAATATATTCCACCACCTATTTAAAAGCAACCTTCCTGACATGATGTTTCTCATCTTGCTAATACTTGTCTTTGTATATGTGGTGTTACTTATAAGTCGTTGATCTGAAAAGAAAAAAAAGAGTATGTTTTTAATTGGCATTTGTATATGATAAATGTGCATTTGAATTTGAGGTAGTTGTAACTTAAACAAGGGTAGCTATTAGTAAAGCGTGGCAGCAAGTACAGATGGGATCTTCCATTTAATAATTTTCAAGGTCAGTGAATATCCAAGTGAATTGTTTTTCTATGAGTTCATCATGTTTAGACTTTTTGTAGGTCTCTTGCTCAATGGCTTTTAAGATATCTCCTAGTGAATGAATGAAGAGGGAAATTATGAAGTTGCTGACAAGCTGAAAAGGGCAGGTCAGGAGAACAGAATAGTAGCTGCTTTGAGGCTGCTTTTCATGGGGTAAAAAAATCCCAAACTAGTTCAGTGTATCACTTGAGTACATGTAAATGTTACTGGGGCACTAAGAGCACCAAACTGAAAGTGAATCAACTTGTGGAGGACCGAATGCTTTTCCCCATCCCTAGTTAGCTGTTGACTACCTGGGCCAAAGAGACTGGCTGGGCAGATCTGCCGTGCTTATTGCCTGGGAAAGGAAAATCTTCCCTTATACTGATACTGTGAATACTAAAATATGGTTGGCCTTATCTGAGATCTGTTGTTGCAGATAAGTGAAGAGACAGATACGGGAGCTGAGCCACAGAACACTCAGTTATTTACTCCTGAAGTAATGCCAGATGGAAGAATTGTAAGGCCTATTGTTTGTACCTTAAGATCATCTGCAATTTTATATTCTTGTTTATGAGTTGGAGAATTCTAGTTACGTCTGTAGTCCTTCCTCGTTAGTGCTGCCTATGCTATGCTAAAGGGGGAAGCTGTCAGGAGGAGTGAGGGTTGCTGCAAACCTAACTAGAATGCATTTTAATTTTTTTGTAAGAAGTGACGGAGTTAGAATTTGAGAAGCCTCTTCAAATTAACATTAGGTAAATAAATAAGGTAGTTGATTGTCATTAATGAAAATGCCTCGAGTGATTATTATTTCTTTGCTCCTAGGTATGCCTTACATTTTGTTATACAAAGTGGAATTTCCTACTATCTCATGATCATAATAGGAGTGGAAAACATGCACAAGTAAGTTCTCGTTCTAAAGTTCTTATTAAAGTATGCTGCCGTTTAGCTCCCTTGTAACCGTGCATACATATACAGTGTGTATATATACTGTGCTTCCAGTTGTTGTGGAATGTCCAGGTCTTTCAGTATTTGAATTCTGCTAACTCTGACATTATTTCCAGGAGAGAAAATGGTATACCTGGGTATTTTTGCCTCCTTTTCTGAATGTTTAAAGCTTGTTATAATTGGCAGTATCTCCACTGAGACTGGGGATAACAACGTTCTCAGTACTCTGATTTTTTTTTTTGCCATTACTTAATAATTTTAGGTTTCTCAAGAATGTGAGATAGCTACACAAATGTAATTTGATAATATCTGTTGCTAGTAGAAGGAAGATGTCTGTCTGAAGGGATATGTCAGTCTGTGAGATATATATTAAGGTACTGTTTGCCTTTCTCTCCTTTCTTTTGTAAGAAAGCACAGAGCGACTGCTGTCTTAGACAAAAATACCGTCATAAAATTAAATGTAGGGCATTATTTTAGGTTTGCTTGAGCACACGATTAGATTAGCAGTATCTGAAGCCATGCAGAACATAGCTTGTTTTTCTTTTTTAAATCATTCTTGAAACCAGGAAACACGTGTCTCTTATTACTGTCTGCATATGTTTTAATATTCCACTAGCCGGGAGATCAGAACCAAATTAGGTTCCCAGTGTGCTAATTCCTGCATAAATGTTTAGTGAAACAGCAAATCTGTGCTTGAATGGGTTCCTGACGTGTATGAAGCTGTCAGGAAAGATGCTGGTAAAAGAATCAAAAAGGAAAGTGGCTTTACACAGGAAGTCTGAAGCCAGGGTGACTTTATGATCCTGTTGGTTTTAACACTCTGCTGCTTTATACTGCTACTGAATAGAATTTTATTCTGTCTCTGGAAGTTTACCATGTTAGGGTCTTATCTTCAGGGCTGTCTGCAAAGGCTGACATAATCAGACAACTACAGATGGGAGAAGTTTAGCTGGTTGGGTGGACAGTTTGTTCCCTAATGGTTGCTTTGGTAAGAAGTTGTTTTAAAACATCTGGTTCATCTTGATTTCTCTTCAGAAATGTAAGAATGTAGGTTAGAAATTATGTAGCTTAATATTGTGAAAGAAATCACGGATAGCTGCAATGAGGAGGCACAAAATAGGTATGTCTGGGTCTTTATCATCACAAATTCTGTAGACTTCTTGTGAAAATAAATCTAGTGGTTATTTACTTCCCTAGCAGTGAGGCAAGTGGGCATGCATGCGTTTTAATGTTCCTGTGTTGGAGCATGGGAACTGACAAGCTCTGGATTCTCCTAGTTCGTACTGGCTGGTGTAACTCCGAGGCCTCATCTGTGGAAATGACTGCTGTGCTGGGTGCAGCTGTGTGTGTGTGTGTGTCCTGGTAGTCATGGTTGCTCCTCACCTGGGAGGGTAAAACTCAGATTTGACTGCCAGGCTTATGTTGCTGTATCATGGAATGAGTTAGGATACCATTGGATGAAACTAGAAAGCTGCTGTTTCAATGAAGGAAAAATTGTAACAAATGGAGCAATTTTGTTTACAAAGCTGTTACTTCAAGTTGTGTACATCACTTGTAACAAGTAGGTTAAAGCAAGCTCAACTGCATGGAATGGTGAGGAAAACGGGCTTCAAGCAAATAACTGCTCATACTTTAAAGCTGACTAGAAAAATAAGCCTTGTTAATAAAGCAATACTTCTATTTCAAGTAAGTATTCAATGAGCTTGTTTCACTGGCTGTATTTTAATACTACTTAAGGACTTTTGTTCAAGTGAAAGGGATAACACTTGTGCTGCAGAGCTATGAGAAATAGAGTATGAAGGCTGCCGTGAGCAACAAGTTTACAAAATGCACTTAGAGTATGAGGTTGGTGAGAGTATTAGGATGTTTTTAAAGATGAATGTTGAAACTCAACCTGAAATAAAGTTCGGCTGGTGTCTAGTAGTTTTTGTAAGCCAATTCATAGTTGCTCCTTTTAGGTCATTTCTGCTGACACAACAGTATGAATAGAAAATCTAAACATCTGGCAGCCTGGAAGCACAGTAGTTCTACTCTAGCTATTCTCTGGCAGCAGTAGAAAAATACGGCTGAAGCTTCCTGTATTCAAAAACCATATTGAGGCTCGTACTGCTGAATAAATAAGAAATAAGAGCAGGGCCAGGAAGCAAGCATGAGTGTTGGACTGCGGGCAGTACCTGTTTGATACAGTTTTGGCCTCCATCAGCCAACACTAGGGTAATGCCTGGATGCTGTCTGGGAAGCTCCGAGAGCCATTCCTAAGAGGTGATGGAAAAGGCTGTATAAGGTGGTCTTTCAGTTGTTACAGTACCATGGGAGGAGTAATGTCTCTCGGTGTCTCTATGTGCCTGTACCTTTTACGGAAGGACTATACCCTGAAGCCCTGATTTTCTGCTGTGAAAACACTACTGGTAGCTTTCCACATGGCACCCTGGTTCTCCAGCCCTGAGGCCAGGTGGCATGGCTTCACCCATGTCCTACTGGGGTGTGTGTGTAAAAATATATATATATACACATATGTCTATATACAGCTATTTGGAGTACTTCTGCATTGTTTTGGGATTTACTTCATCAGCGGTAGAAGAGCCCACTGCCTGGCAGTCCCAGTTAAGAGGTTACCTGCACTGTTCATAAGCTGCTTTAACTGGGATACCGCAACACCAAATACCTGTAGATGATGGAAATGTGGATTCAAGTGATTTTTGGATTGAAAAAAATGCTTGCATATTATGCAAAATATTCTTCTGTGATAATCACAGCATGGCTGAGGTGGGCAGGAATCTCTGGCTCCATCCAGCCCAGCCCTTGCTCGAGCAGAGTGCCCAGCACCACATCCCGGCAGCTTTTGGAAATCTCCAAGGAGGAGACCGTACAGCCTCTGGGCAACCTGTGCCAGGGCTGTATCCAACTTACATCCAAATTCATTCACTGAAGGTGGGTTTTCCTCTTATTCTCCTGCCTGTCGTCTTGCATATGAGTTTATGAATTGGGAAAATGGTTACCCCCTGTCATTCTTTGCTACTCTTTCCACCTGCTAACAGTACCTCATTCTCTCCAGCCTCTCTAAAATTTGTTTTGACAAATTAAGAGACGGCTGAAGTTTTCAGACTATTTATCAGTTCAGCTGCTACATACTGGGTGTGCTGACTTCCTTACCATTTGAAGCAAGTTTTGCTGAGCTTCTGTGTACTGTAGGACAGACTTTCAGGTCTGGTACTGATTCTCTTTCAGACCTCTGTCCTTTTTATTCATGTACTTCCTTTGGTTCCTTGAAGTTTTGCTGTTTTGCCAAGTTTCTACCTTTGTGATCTTCGTAAGGTTTCTGAACTCTCTCTGTAGCTACTGCTTTTAAATGTTAGTCTTGGCAGTGCATGTTGTGTTAAAGATGAAAGCCTTACTTCAGTAATGGGAGAAGGAGAGATGTAGAAGTAAAACTCCATGCAAAAAGAAAAATTGGACATGCTAAGAAGAAAGCAAACCTTACCTCTGTATTTCACAACTTTCAGGAAAAGGTTAATTACTAGAAGACCAGTTACCTGAGATGTGAATTTAACTAAAAGCAATAGTTTTTTTATACATAACTCTTACTTCAGTGATAGAATTTAAATGAAAGATGGAGCGGTGACAC
This sequence comes from Numida meleagris, assembly GCF_002078875.1. Lineage (NCBI taxonomy): Eukaryota > Metazoa > Chordata > Aves > Galliformes > Numididae > Numida > Numida meleagris. Next base: position 96,724,996 of record NC_034411.1, on the reverse strand, counting down.
TAGGTTTCCTGAACAGAATTAGAATTTGTCACTGAGGTTATATATTTGTGGTGCTTTTGTGGCTCAGTGGTAAAAACAAATTATATGTTTCTCAGTCAGTTGCAATACATTTGCATTTGGTAACTGATATGGTGCTAATATTTTTTTCTAAGGAATCTGCCTGTTTCCTTCTGTGTTGGTGAAACTGCTGCTTTCCTTAGAAGACAAAACCCCAAATGCCAGCGAGTTTTTCCTTAGAGCAGTTGGCTACTGTTGGCTAGTAGCTATGTGAGCAAATCATGCACAGGTGACTTGCTGACAAGCCTTTCTAAGGCTTCCACGCAGCAGTTTCTCTTTTGACATAATGGTTCATTTTATGGTTGGTAAATAACATCCCTCTGCCGATGTGGAAAGGCAAGTCAATTACAGGGCTCGCAGTTGCTTCACTGAAGTCAGTAGCTTCCTCAGTGACTTCACTGATAAGGCTCAAGTTCCAGCTGTGACGGTGTAGAAAGTAAATCTGCTCATTTAAAACCAGCCCTTTTGAACCTTGTTAATCTGCTAATGTAAAGCCAAGCAATAGGCGTGCTATTGGTGTCTGGTGTTACCAAGCAGTAGGCATGCTATTGGTATCTTATATGTTCTGTATTATGCTTAAGGTTGTAGGATGATTGTTTTATTGTTCCAGAAGTCCAGCACTGAACTACAAAAACTTATGGGATTATTTCTGGATTTAGGGGGAAAAAAAACTGAAACACTTAGCTATTTTCTGGCATATTGAAGTTGTAAAAAGAAAATTAATGAAGGACCAAAAGACCTGGGATAATTATTAGAGGTAAATACCTAATGAGCTTGGAGGTGTGCTCACAGAACTGATTTTCTGATAGATTCCCATAATTGTATCAAATCTGTAGGTTTCAGACATCTGAATTACTTACTTTTTTGCATCTTTTATGAAATACCTTCCTTTTCTATCACAATTAGGTACAGTACTTTTTCTTTGGGACTGTGTTGCTTCTATGAAAAGGTGGTGGCTGCTTATTTGGGAGACTTTTTTTAAAAAGGGATTTAACATATTTTTCTTTTTATCAGTTTATGAGACTGGTGGCTTCTCTTCCTAGGTTTCAAATAATTTCAGTAGGTTAAGTGTCTCCCAAATACCATGTAGAAGTTGATTGAGTACTTGCTGCTAGCATTTTGAGCTCCGAATGTTTTGCTAGAGACTCAATTTATAAACATTGTGGTGAGGAGATTACCAGTACAGTCCGTAACCACCAGGGAAAGGCAAGTAAGCAAGCCTAATGATAAGGACTTCTTGCAGAAATCTGGCTTCTTAACATGGAAGCTATGACGGAGAAAAGCAAGCACGGTCTTCTGAAAGGTTTGTCACTTTAACAGTTCGTTTTTTAATCTACTTCAACAAAATGTCCATCTAAATTAATTTGCTCAGCATGCTAATTGAGGCATTTCGTTAAACACCTGACTGAGAAATTCTACTGCATGTCACTATTAGTTGATAGACACGTTGGACTTATGGTTACCCTGCAACTTAAATTGCTATCAAAATTACTACCTATTTTTAAAAGTGATGGTTTCAGAGAAATACAAAATAGATCAAGTAAACTACACTCACACACATCCTGTGAGCAAGAGGCAAGATTTATTGGTAACGTCTTGTATCTTCAGAAAGAAGATCATTTATAAGCTTAAGTAATTTTTTTGAAAGTGGATTTTGGGCTGTTTTTTTCTTTTTGAGATTTCATCTCTTCCAAAGGCCCTTAATCAAGACAAATGTAGGGCTTTTTGTTCCTGTCTGCCTTTGATTTAATCACAAGCGCTGTAGAGTCTATGAAGAGCATATGTGATGTGGATAAAGAAGAATTTTATCTCCAAAAGAGGATCTGATGCAGCATCTAAAATTAGTCATCAAATCTACAGACTGAAATAACAATATCTAATAACTGCTAAATGCTATCAAATTCTAGTGATAATTTTTGGCAAAGCTAGAGTTGGAAGCCTGCCAGTCTAATTACATTTCTTAGAAGGCACAAGGGCATCCAGAGTACTGTAAGTAAGCTGTCAGGCATCACTTCTCAGTTACAAATTTGTAATTTATTCAGGGGACTTGAATAAAAATGTCTGCTACATAGGTCGCTGCCAAAGGGCAGTGGCCACAGACCGAAGAATACCTGATTCTGAATTTGAAGTATTAGCAGCTGCAAATTGTTCTGCATACACAAAAAGGTTCTATGTTTTTGTTCCTACAGTTAGTGCAAGTAAGATCAACTTATTTGGAGTAAATACACCAATTGAGAGCTGAAAAATCAGAAGTGTGTTCATATCATCCATAAACTGAAGATGAGGGAAGATCTCATCTCCAGCTTCTGTAGCCTTAAGTATCAAGGTGCCTTTTCAGATGTTTTGCCTTTAACATACAAACAACAAAAAAAAAAACCTAAGCAAAAACAAGCTGGACGTGGCTCTGGGCAGCCTGGTCTAGTGGTTGGTGACCTTGCAAACAGCAGGGGAGTTGAAACTCGATCTTGGAGCTCCTTTTCAACCCAGGCCATTCTATGATTCTGTGATTCTATGAAAACAAAAAAATCCTAACACCATAAAACATGTTAATATTCCGTAATTATAAAATGTATATTTGATTTAAATGCAATTTAAAAGTTATTCTTTTCATAGATGAGAATCAAATATACCCTAAACAATACTAGCTCCTACGGCATACGTAGCAATCTCATTTTCACCCATTAGGAATAACTACCAAGGCCAATGAATGACTGTATTTGGGAGCATATATTAGTAGTTAAGAACAAATAATAACCAGTTTTCCATTTAGAAGTGATAGTCTTTCTTTCCCAAAGAGAAGGGATTATGCTCTGTAAGAAAGGATCAATGGCCATTATATGTAACTGTCTCAGCATGAGCAATGTTATAGCTAAAATACTGAATGCAAATCTTGAATGCACAAAAAGATAATCAGGCTTTTTATTCACTTCCAGAAGTAGTAGTGAGATTTCTTGCAGAATGTTGTCCTATTGTAGTAGCCATGGTCAAGGAATGGACTTCCAGTACTTGAAGGGAGCTTATAAGTAGGAGGGGGACCGACTTCTTACACGGTCTGATAGTGATAGGACAAGGTGGAATGGCTTTAAACTAACAGAGAGGAGATTTAAGATGGATGTTAGGATGAAATTTTTTACTCAGAGGGTGGTGAGGCCCTGGCACTGCTGCCCAGAGAGCTGTGGGTGCCCCATCCCTGGGGGCACTCAGGGCCGGGTTGGGTGGGCCCTGGGCAGCCTGAGCTGGTGGGAGGGAGCAAGCAGCCCATGGCAGGGGTTGGGTCTAGGTGATCTTTAAGGGTTCTCTCCAACCTAAACTATTCTGCGATAAGGAATGATTTGGAAAAACTGGATCTCATGAAAAACAGCCATAGCGGTGACGTGAAGAAATTGAAACCAGTTTTTGTGAAGAACTTCATTGGGTTCTGTTTATTCAGTTTATCAAGGAACTATAAGAGAGATAGGGAGATAAAAATGTAGAGTGTTTTCTAGTGAGTATTAAAGAAAATGAGTTAATGGCACTGAATGCAAGATGCCTGTTTTCCTTTAGCTGGGATCTCTTTTTTGCAATCAGAAATACTAAAATGCTTTTATGCAGAAGCATGCTAACCGAGAGGTGAAGCATATGTTTCTGAATAGCAAAATATATGGTCTTGCTGCTTGATTGCCTTCCTAATTATATAAAGTCTTTGAGACTTTGCTTGTATAATGGCAGATTTATTTGTTTGCAGAAAAGAAACCAGTGTTTACCTCTGCAACAATGTAGCTTAACTATGTGCATGCTAAAAAGGTAAAATAGTTAAAATAGAGTTTTCACAGCTGAAAGCTATGATTTGAAATCGGCTCCATATTTTTGTCAATTCTAACGTCTATGAGAAATTTATGTCCTTAGGTGTTAAATTCATCTTCTTTTTATGGTTAAATTGGATGTCCTGTGTGGGGATGTGTTAACCATGCACGTGAGAGCTCTGCTCAGCTCGTATTCCTGTATCCTGCTGGTTCTCCCTTGGTTAATGTGTGGAGTAAGGACTAGGATGGGGCATATCCTGTAGTTCTTCGAAGTTTCCTGCTGCCTCCCGTGTGTTCTTTGTTTTCTCTTCTACCTCAAATTTCTTGTCAAAACAGCTAACAGTTTAAAACCAACCTACCGAGAATTTAGAAACAAAACAGAATCAAACAAACAAAAAGCCTAAGAAAGCGACACCGGCAACAACAAAACCCACTATCCCTGGTTACGTTTGTGGAGCTTGAAAATTATGGTTACTAGCACTAGGAGTTCTGTTTCTTTCTTTTCTGTTTTCTTGAATGGTCTTGATTGATTTTATTTATCTTAGTAATTTATGTGTTTCCTTTTTTATGATGCCTACCCAGAGATCAAAATTCTGTATCGAGGAGTGTGAATAAAAGCAGGCAGCGATTCTCTGCATGCTGAAGATCTGGCCATTCCAAAAATAGCCACGTAAATAGATGGCTGCCTTCAGTTACTTGAAAAGTGAACACTTGTTGAAGTAAATAGCTGTGAAGGAATTTCCTAGGAACCCTTGTGAAGTTCTTTTGAAAGTATTTGTTTTAAATAGCTCCTGAAAGTTCATCCACTTCAATAATTTCCTGTAACTCTCCTGGCTGTGTTTTGATAGGACTTAATGAGTTTCTTAAAACAATGAAGGTGTAACAACTTGATTTAATATCCTTCTTAAAGCTGAAATGTTTAAATGGAAAGGCCTTTACTGATCATAATTTTTGTAATTACAGAAATGGAATGAAGATTGGAACTGGAATTTTGTTACCTTTCAAAATGCTTGTTAATCTGTCTTATTTTTAAACAATGAAACATTTATTTATTCTTCCCTTGCACAGGGAGGAAGAAGCAAGGACAGGAAATCATATAGTCTGAAGCTTTGCAAAGCTTGGCGCAATGATTTGTTGCTGAACAACAAAACAAAATGAGCTATGTCTCAAGTTTTGTAGTTGCATTGTATTCAGACCTTCAGTTGTGTTGGTACTAAAGGGACGTACTAAAGTTCCAATGTGACTACAGCAAATTCTGATTGTATACTTTGTATGTCCAGGGAGAAAAGTCTAAATTAGTGTATTTTACATTTTCCCACCTTTTACATTTATTTCTGACTTTGGTTGCTGATGACCTTCAAGGAAGAGAAATCTCAGAACCAATATGTTACAGTGTTGCTGGTATATAAAACCTCCATCATGACAAAAACTGAAAAAATTTCTGGACTTCGATTTTGAGAAGTAGCTATGCATCGAACACTGCTGTTTAATTGAAAGAGTTCTTTTGCTTCCTTAACTGAAGTGATGGATATATGTATTTTTTTTTCACTCTACATACTTGATTTCTATAAGCAGAGAGAGGACAATCTTGGAAAGAAGCAGTAATGCAAAATGGCATGGTGCATTAGGAATCTGCTGAGACTGAGTAGCTATTGCTTTCTGGCTTGCATAAATATATATTTTTTTAAACTTCATACTTAAAGTGAGGTTGAGCTCAATTAATCAAACAAAAGAAAATTGATAGTGAGACTAAACTCATGTTTTCTGGGCAGCGTATTTGTTTGATAATCCCTGAAAGTTGTAGCATTTATATAAATACTTCTTCAAGGCACATTACTCTGCCTGTCATGCTGCCAAGCAATTTGACTGCTAGCAAATGAGCTCTGAGTCACGGTATCATTGCTGCATGGTTTATTACCTCAACAAACTATTGATGTCAAATAAATTGGGCTCCCTACAAAATGAAGTGGCAGAATAAATTGTACCTAGAAAAGTTCAGTGAAAGCTGAAGATGAGCACAGCTTCTGGCAAAGGCTGCAGCTAATAGCAGTTGATTAAAAATTCTGGTTGTATGACATCAACCGAATTGAACCAGTTGTGGTTATGATAGGGAGGGATTATATGCAAGTGTTCTTTTTGTTACAGTCATTTATTTCATTTAGTGTGCTTTTTTTTAATACTTTACTATTTGGAATGCCTTTTATTTGGGACAAATTTCACTTGAGTAATGATGACAAGCTCAGCAAACAACCATTTCATTGTCCTCAATGGCATTGCTGACTGTAAATTATGCAAGTCCTTTTTGAATGCAGAACTGCAAGTGGTGGTGTACAAAATGCCTGATTTGGAGCTAAAAGATTATTGAGGAAGTGGAGGAAGTTGGTCTATTTTGATACAGGTGCGTGTTATTTAAATAATAAACTTTTAAAAGGGAAGCTGTGTGTAAATAAAAAGGACTGGTGTTTACAAAATACAAACATCTTCATTTTAAAATCCAGTGTCTTAATTAAACATAAGTTACTAAGTTTCATATAGTATCTTTACTGAAAATGCTAATAAACGTTTAAAGTTGATCTGTTTTGCAGGTAAGAAGTCTTTATTGGAAGTCAGATGAGACAATAAAATCATAGCATAGCTGAGGCTGGAAGTGTTTTCTAGTCTAGCCCCTGTGTTCAGAACAGGAACAACTAGAGCAGGCTGTTCTATGAAACTGAAACCTTCCTTAATATGAACACGATCCTGGATCGTTGTCATGAGCATGCCAGCCATTTCCTTTTGGTGTCTTGCTTCAATGTCCATTATAGCTTAACATTTATTTCAGATGACTTCATGCAGGATAGTTTCTTTATCTGATCTAGACTAAGTACACAAACTTTATTTTTATTGCTTAATTTCCCTTTACCCCATGGGTGCAGAGCGTTGTCAACTTTCCTTGAAGCTGCACAGATTTAGTATTCTCAACTGAAGCATAGTAGGCTCCTTTCAATTGAAATGGAACAAGTAACCGAGACAATTATTTTGGTACAAGGAGACCGTGTTAGGCAACAAATAGTAATCTGTTTTCTTGTCCTCCTTTTTGAGGGGAAAAAAATCAATAATAAAAAGAGGATGGGGGAGAAACTGAAAACATTGACTCCACCACCAGAAAAAACATAGATCTTCTACCATTAAGCTAGTAGAAACAGGTGGAATCCAGGCTGGGTAACTTAGACATATCAGAGGGAATATTTAATATTTCAAGTTTGTTTCAATTTTAAATTCATTTTCAGTTGTATTCGAAGACAAATGTGTTTTCAGTATTCAGACAAGAAATTCCTTCTATGCCATGAGAGGGTATGTAGGAGATTTACTCATGGTATCTTCAATATGGTTGAATTACCTGGAGATCTTAATAGGGTAATGTGCAAAGAAGTCCTGTTTCCTTGCAAATAGGTTGGCATAGTTCTTATATGGGATGCTGTTCTGACAGTGAATTTCAAATTGCTGTTTAATCATAATAAAATGCAACTTCTGAAGACAAGTTATAAAATACATAAATTGTAAACAGCTGTCTGACTCCTATCTTAAATCTGACCTGTGAGAAAGTGAAATGGAGCTCTCCATGTTCCACTTCCTGTCACATTTTGGCTTTGTGGTACTAAAGCAGTTTGTATCGGTGTCTTGTAAGAAGATGCACATACCTTGAACAACATAGCACAGTGTTCATCTTCAAAGCTGGAGATGAAATACAAAATACTTAATATAGACAAGTGCTAAGCAGTTTGCAGTCATTACTAATCACAGGCACAACAGGAACTGTGAAGTCAGTAGGCTTGCGAAAGGAGACTGGGTATTTCAGTGCATGATTACTTAGAGTGAATAATGTGTTTTATTAATAGATCGTCTCACATGGAAATGCACCATGCATACACGTAATGCATAATTTTAAACAACAGCCATGTAGTTGACTTTCTTTTTCTTGGTATTCTGTCCTTTCTGGGTGTGCCTCTGATGTTTAAGTCCACTATTTTGGAAAGTCCATAGTAAGTCTTGGGCTTTTCAGTCCACCAGGCATTCCCTTCTGCTTCCCTACACCATGGTATCCATTTCTGGTGCCACATTTCATGTATATTGTGGCATCATTCCTGTCAAATTACTATCTTCTGGATTTGATGTTTAGTCCTCAGTTATGTTTTTATTATTGCTTGTGTGAAGAGCTTTTCAGCTTCAAGGCCACCCGCAGCTTGTGAAATGTTTCAAGATCATCTGGGGTGTGAATGAGGTGGTGTGGGTATAGTGAGAACTAGTAAGGTTCTGCCATATCCCTATATAAGATATACGGAAGCCAGCTGAAACTTACAGTAAATGTATTTTGATGCATTAAGAAAATGAACTTTTGTTGATGTTTTTTTCTCACTGATCAGCAGTGCTCACAATGTGCTCAGCAGTAAAGAAAGAAAAAAGAACGATCCTGGTTCTTTCTGTGTGATCGTGCTGCTCTGGAAATCTGATCAGGAAATGTTACTTATATGTACATTCTTTACGCCTAAGATATTGATGTAAAGTTGTGGTCTTAAGGCAATTGTTTTTTTCAGTTCACAACTGCAGTAGAAAAATGACTGCACTAGAAAATTTGCTTTGGAAATTCATGTAAGTGATGAGATTGTGGTTTCTGAAGAATTGTCCCTACGGCAACTGATTGCCAGTTTATATGGGAACAAAATGAGAATTGGTCTACGTGAATGTAATGTGGTACGGATGGAATTGAGGAAGCTTTGCAGAAAAATGGAAGGGCCTTGCTACTGAGCTGCTGTTGGTCCTCCGGTCTGAAACCAGTGGCTTCCTCGTTGTTCCTGGCTGCTGGAGAGCAGAAAACAGATTTCTATCAGTTATCAAATTATGTTTTATTTAAATGTCTGATAGAACATCCACATCCAGGTAAGATATCTGCATACTGAAATAGCTGAAGTTTTCTAACCCTTTTAAAAGGGTGAGAAAGCAAACTGTGGTTCACAGGTGGCTTCTGAAAAGTGGGTTGAAATAAAGCTTTATTCTAATGTTGCTTTGATATAAACTGTGTGGCTTTTGGAGCTGGTTAGTTTCTCTGGCACTTTTCCACACTTTTGTTTGAGCTATTAGTGTATGTGAGGCAATCTCTCTAAACAGTAGAAAGATCTAAATAAAGGAGCCTAAGGCACCTAGAATCAGATCGAGTTTAGTTTGAATAGCAAAGCAATGCTAACACAACGTGTAATTACTTGGTGTATTTTTCAAACACCTTACAAAGGTCCCTTTGCAATGTAGATGTGCAGTACCTCAAGACTATGAAATGATTTATGCTCTTATTATCATCCTTTGAGGATTAAGAAATGAATTACAAAACCATTTAAAACACACACATAGGTTGGGATGCTGTCCCCATCCAGTTCTTAGGTAGTTGGTCATCCTCCTACTGTGAGTGGTAAAACCCATGTATTTTAACAGTTAATATTGCATTGCCTTATGGAGCAAGTGATATTTTCTAAAATTGATAGAATAGGTAAGAAGCAATGCCAGTGATGGCAAATACATCTGTCCCTCACTAGCATCACTTGTTTGTGTTTTGTAATCAATGAGGAAGTAAAATCATTCTTAAATTTTTGCATCTTCTACTATAATAATTAACAAGGTGTAGGATGATCTATTGAGATATTTTCTGGAAATCTGTTCTTTTGGGTCAGCACTGGTGCTAGTTATTTCATGTATTTTACATCAGAATTATAACAATGTGTTGTGTACATTGTGAAATGAAACACTTCTCAAAGAATCGTAGAATGGCTTGGGTTGGAAGGGACCTTAAAGACCACTCAGCCCCAGCCACCCTCCAACTCAGCACCATCTCAGGCTGCCCAGGGCCTGTCTGACCTGGCCTTGAGTGCCTCCAGGGATAGGGCATCCACAGCTTCTCTGGGCAGCTGTGCCACAGCTTCACTGCCCTCTGAGAAAAAAAATTTCCTCCTAACAACTAACCTATGTCCTCCTCATTTACTTTAAAACCATTACCCCTTGTCCTGTCACTATCAGACAGTATCAGTGGAAAAAGTCATTTTCCCTCATGTTTATAAGCTCTCTCCAAGTACCGGAAGGCTGCAATAAGATCTTAGGATTATTAAGGCTGGAAAAGGCGTCTAAGATCATCTAGTCCAACTGTCCATCTACCACCAATATTACCTACTAAACCACTTCACATCTACATGTTTCTTGAACACCTCCAGGGATGGTGACACAACCACCTCCCTGGGCAGCCTGTTCCAGTGCCTGACCAATCCCCAAGTCTTCTCCAGGCTGAAGAAGCCCACCTTTCTCAATCTTTCCTCATAAGAGTGATGCTCCAGCCCTCTGATCATCCTTGTAGTCTCCTCTGGATCTATTCCAACAACTCCATGTCTTTCTTGTTCTGGGAGCTGCAGGTCTGGATGCAGTACTCCAGATGGGGTTACAAGGGCAGAGCAGAAGGGGATAGTCACCTTCCTGACCCTGCTGGTCACTCATCTTTGGATGCAGCCCAGTGCAGAGTTGACCTTGTGGGCTGTAAGTGCACACTGCTGGCTCATGTTAAGCTTTTTGTCCACCTGGATGCCTAGGTCTTTCTCTGTGGGGCTGTTCTCGATGAGTTCTTCTCCCAATCTCTACACATACCTGGGATTGCCCTGATCCAGGTGCAGCACTTTGAAGTTGGTCATGATGAACCTCATTTAGTTCAAGTGGGTCCACTTCTTAAGTTTGTCCAGGTGCCTTTGGATGGCATCCTTTCCTCCTGTCACGTCAGCTGTACCACTCAGTGTCATCAGCAAACTTGCTGAGGATGGGCTTAATCCCACCATCTACATAACTGATAAAGATGTTGAAGAGTACCAGTCACAGCGTGGACCGCCGAGGGGCGCCACTCATGCCTGGCCTCCACCTGGGCATAGAGCCACTGACCACAACCTCTGGCTGTGACCACCCAACCAACTCTTTGTCCACCCGTAAGAATGTGATGTGCAAGGCCTTTGATGTGGTTACACAAGTCCAGGTAGATGACATCAGTTGCCCTTCCTTTGTCCACTCCATTGCAGAATGCAACAAGATTGGTCAGGCACGATCTGCCTTTGATACAGCTGTGCTGGCTGTCTCAGATAACCTCATTGTCTCGTATGTGCCTTAACATCTCTTCCAGGACAATATGTTCCATCATCTTCCCAGGTGCAGGTGTGAGGCTTGTGGGCCTACAGAATGGGAGTGATGTTTCTCTTTTTCCAGTCATTGGGGACTTCACCTAACAGCCATAACTTTTCAAACATGATGGAGAATGGGCTTGACAGCTACATCAGCTGGTTCCTTCAGGACCCTGGGGCTGCATGTTGTCCGGCCCCAAAAAGTTGTACATATTCAGTCTGATTAGGCCCTTTGCTTACTGTAGAAAGGTTTTTCTCTTCTGATACCCCACCTAGGGGTTCAGGAACATGAGAGGCATAGGAAGACTGAATGCTAGGGAAGACTGAGGCAGAGAACTTGAGTACCTCAGCCTTCTCCATGTCTGAATCCAGTTCTCCCTCATTTATTAAGAGAGGAAGTGCATTCTTCTTGGCATCTATCTGATTTTCCATAGTGTATTTCTCCAGTGTTTTGTAATAAAATTTGATTTTTATTTCTGTTTCTCATCCTCAGAGTGAAAATGTGAGCCGTCAGCAAATAGTTTGTCTTAATTGTTCTTTCTCCTTTGCTGTGTGCAAACACACAGGAATACTGGCAGTATGTCTGGTTTATTCTTGATGGTATTGCTTCAGTTTCCATGTCACGGGACATTAACAGTGATGACATATGTTTAAAATGGTATTTGATGAAGTCACTGAGCAGATGCCTGACCAACCTACGTAGGTTACTTTCCTTTGTTCTTCTTGGGAGTGAAAATTCTTGCAGTGTTAGTGTCTCTGTGTGCAGAGATGATCAAAAATTGTAGTAGATAATGATTAATGGGTAACTCTTGTAACTCATGGTTGATTTGGCAGTTGAGTGGGAATAGAGGGGACCAAACAACCTGAACAGAATAATAAGTACTTGTATTCTGGACTTTGTGTATTTATTGTTATTCTGACCTGTTCATCTCTTATCTTTGGGTACTCAGGCTTTGTCATTGGTTGACTTCAGAAGACCATCCTTGAACTATCAATATGGTCAGTTAAGGATTCGCTGTCATGAGAAATTTTTTGCAAGGGGAAACACAGATTAGTTTTGCCAGAGAAATCCAGAGTGCTTCATCTCTTAGAGGAAGCCTGAAGGATTCCAGCATGGGATTCCTGCAAGTTGGACAATAGTTGCTGGATGTTTGAGATGCCAAGAGCACAGAGCAGGTAGAGGCAGAGAAAGTGGATGATAACCTCACCATAAAGCAAACAGCTCTCATTAAAGACTCAGCAGTGAGCCTTCCCCTGCAGCAACAGGTGACTTTGTTCTGCCTGCATCTTATTTAATAGCAAAATTTTGGGCTCTTGGAGTTCAAGAACTGATGCATGGAGATGCAAGTCCCGATTTTCTGATGCTCATTTGAAGGAATCTGTTTTATTAATTGTAACAGGCTGAAAAGCGTTCACAAAATGGCTGAGATTAGCAAGGATCTCTGGAGGTCACTTGGCCCAACCCCTGAACTCCTGCTCAAGCAGGGATACCCAGAGCAAGGTGCCCAGTACCATGTCCAGGTGGGTTTTGGAAATATCTGAGAAGGAGACTACAGAGCCTCTTGGCAACTTGTTCCAGAGGTCCATGCCCCTCACAGTACGAAAGTGCTTTCTGGTCCTCAGAGGGAAACTCCTGTGTTCCAGTTTGTACCCATGCCTCTTGTCCTGGCTCTGGGCACCACTGTTGAGAGCCTGGCTCCATCCTCTTTGCACTCTACCTTAAGATATATATAGACGTTGATGGGATCCCCTCCTCTTCTCCAGGATGAGCAGTCCCATAGGAGAGGTGCTCCAGTCCCTTCATCATCTTCATCGCCTTTCACTAGACTCCCTCTCCAGTATGTCTAAGTTTCTCTTGTACTAGGAAGCCCAGAACCAGACCCAGCATTCCAGATGTGGCCTCACCAGTGCTGAGTAGAAGGGAAGGATCACCTCCTGTGACTTGTTTGTGATACTTAGCCTGATGCAGCTAGGGATACTACTAGCCTTTGTAACATCAAGGGCACATTACTGTCTTAGGGCTGATGTGGGCTTTAATCTACACAGAAGGAACTTTTTTTTATATAACAAACACCTGGATGTTTTTCTCTTAAGAAGCTTATTAATGTAGCTAAGACCATCAACCTTGAAACATTCCCAAGCTGTGTTTGTATCAATCTTTTTAGCTGCAGCCCTTTTTTTGTCTGTTTGCCATGTCTGTGGCCGCATTGATTACTGTCATTGCATGATTGGTTTTGCTTTTTCATTTTTTAATATGAGTGATATTTTAAGACATTTGCAGATTTCCAATGATCATGTACTCATTTTAATATTAATGGGGTTAGTTCCTCCAGCATTCAGCCTATTTCTGGTCCCCTTTATCTCTCAAAAATAGAAAGACACAGACACAATAGGCTTTATCTTTTTTTGGTTTTGTTTTCTTTTTTTCCTTGTTTCTTACTGAGAGAAAGCTAATGCTATGCTTGTGCATTTGAAATTGGTCAATTGGTTCAGTCAACTTGGGCATAAATTTGCATTTCTTTAAGATAATTTCCAGTGTATGTTGTGAAAATTGTATGCTGAGGGAAGAGAGCACTTAGAGTCCTAAATCTGTGACACTTTCAGAACTTTCATCCATCTGTTGTTGACTTGCTTTGTCCTGCAAACTGAGCTTCGCTATTCATCCTTACACACCCACTCCCTTTTGTTGGATGGATCTTCAAATTTCACTAAATGGTTGTGTGCCTCTGAATTTATGGAACTCCTTGCTGTTTTCCTTCCACCTACACCTGCCTGTCCTGTCTTGCTGTAGAACACTGTGGTGCCTTGACCTCTCAACTGCAAACTGCCATGCCTTTCCATGCTCTTCAGTTCATGGGTGGCTCGTTCATTTTTCTTAAATTTGAATGGTGATATTTATCTTCCTGTCACATACTTAGTTTTCCAGTGCTTTCTGGTATTCATATCTGCTATAAATATTTTCTGCAGGTCAACCTGTAAGCTGAGTTTGAGCAGAGGAAGAGCCTTCTGGCTTCAACCAGGGAACAAGTTGTTGCATGTCTTTTCATGGCTTTTGTGGTGATAAATGTGGAACTGTATTAATAAGAGAGCAAACTACTTCCAAAAATTTTCACAGAATATCATGGAGTATCCCAAATTGGAAGGGGTCCGTAAAGATCATTGAGTCCAGCTCCTAATGCTCCTGCTCTTTTCCAAAGGATTAATTACTCTCCCAAATAGATAATGCTATCAGAACATGTGCCAGAATCCCTCTTGTTTCCTTTAGGATTCTTTTGAAAGAGCATTTTGATATGATCTTACTTGCTAGTGTGTGTTTGTTAACAATACCTAAGAATCCTTCTATGTTTTCTCTCCCTTTATGATGGTCTGATGAGTTAGCCGAGCAAAAGCTGAGAAGAAAGAAGATGTGAAACACAGGAGAGTTGGAAGGTCTTCTGACTTCGCTGGCTTGCATTTGTGGCTTGGTAGTTACTTTTCTAGAAACAGTTTGGTGTTTTTTTCTTTGCATCGTGCTTTCCTGTGAAACCATGGGGAAGGGGTGACTTAATTTCTAAAAGGAGACTAGGAGCTTTAACCTTTAAATGTCATCGGCTATTTGGAGATAATTTGGCTCCAGTAATGAAAGATATGTAATTTATGAAACGTCAGATCCCCCTGCTACTTGAAGTAGGTAAGTACAATGAAATCTAGTTTCCATGGAGTACATAATCACAGCTCGGAATCCAAATGATTCATAGTAGGAGCATTTCTGGACTTCCTTGATGATACAGAAGTCCTGTTCTTATGTATTGCAGAAATACCTATGGGACATAAAGCTGTCTAAAATAAAAGGTGGAGGAAGTCTACCAACCTGCTAGTAGTGTGGATATCACCATTTAAATAAGGCAAATAGTAACCTTCTTTTTAGATGAGCTTAGACTTATACAAACTGATTGATTCTTAATGGTTTGTCATTAGTAAAATTTTAATTGGAATTTGAAGGATTTTGCAGAGCTGAAATACATTGAGTACTTCCAACTTAGTTTGTTTTCTTAAATTAGAGGCTATCTTTGCTTTTGGCATGTTACTTTGGTTTTGATTTTTATTGCCCATGGCAGCTGAGGTAGACTGCGAGGAGGCTGCAGCAGGAATACCAGAAGCAAAATTCCCTTTTTCCTGGACTGTTGTCTTCTAGTTGCTGAAAAGGAGAAAACAGTAAGACTTATGTCCATGGATTAACACTATTGAAAGTGCCATTCAGAAGGAAGAAGCCTTCATCTTCCTTCATGCTTCTCTGCCTGCTTTTTTTTTTCTTATTATGCTGATGAGGGCATATCTTCTGAGAATCAGTGCGTGGGTGCAATTCTGCTATAGAGTCCAAGATCTTTGCTTTAGGAGAAGGAGGAGCGAAGGTTTTGATGTAATGTAAATTTCATTCTTCAAATCCTCAATTTCTTTACATCTGTTCCTGGAGAAAACCTGCTTTTTTTTCTTTTTCTTTTATTTTTTTAAAAAGTAAGTTTTAGGAATCATCTTTCTCATGTAGGATAATGCTGCCAGCATTGCTTTGGCCACAAAATTCTAACCTTCATCCATCATTCTGTTGCTAGATTTGCATCTTGCTCAGTGTTTTCTCCCCTTCTACACAAATTAAGAAATCTGATATTCTAAGCGTGTGATTTGGATTTTTAAAATTTCTTTCGAAGTTCCATCCTCTTTCTTGCAGTCCCTGCTTTCCTGAAGTTTTAATAGGAAATGTTCCACGTGGCTTTTACAGAAGAAAAACATGTGGAGTACACAAGAGATAGATGTAGAGAGAAAAATAAAAAAGAGTATGTGAGAGCTACAACTCAGATCAGTTTTCTATATTGTTTTCATTTTATTTTTGTATGTGTCTCTCGTTCTTTTCTTGGGTTTGTCTTGCCAGACCATCAGCATCTGCACTGCCTTCCCAGCTGTTTTTTTTTTTATTGCATCTCAGCTCCTAACAGACTTGAAATTTTAAATGCTTCAAACACAAGCACCTTTTCATGTACACATTGGATCTGTTTTAGACAGGTTCCTTTTCTCTCATTTCTACAAATGTTTATTTTCTTCAGGAAAGCAAATCTGATAATAGAATCATGGAAGAGAAGGCTGGAAGGGACTTGGAAATTAATCTTGTTCTCTAATCAAAGGCATTTTGAGATGAACAAAAAAAACCCGCAATTTCCACAATCTTGTTAGTCAGTTCGTGTAGGTGCTCAGTGATACTTGTGGTTACGTTCTAGAAATTAGCACAAATCTAATGTAAATTTTCCATAGTTTAAACTCCTTTATCTCCATAGGGAGATTTATTCCTTTGCTTTTTTTGCAGCAGTCCTCTGTTTATGTTGTCTCCTTTCATTCCAGTAAGGACTGAACTATTTAAATCTTTCATTAGATGGTGTTTTCAAGACCTCTTTCTGCTTTTGTGTAGTTGCCTTTGGACTTCTTTTAGTTGTTCTATGCCATTTGGAGATGTGCTTTGCAAAAACAGATTGAGGCATTTATAACACTAAGCAGGATAAAAAGCTTTTCTGTCTGTTTTGTGGTGCTGTGACTTTCTACAGATCCTTTTCTGCTGTAATGCTCCTTAATAGTTGGTTTCCATTACAGATTTCTATGGTTGATTATTTACAGCCAAAATTGCACTTTGCACACAGCTTAATTCCACTCCATCTGATGCTTTTAAGCCTGCCTTCATTTTCTTTTAAGGTAATTTTTTCTGATCCAACTAAGAAAGTATTTGCAGTTAGTATAACTTAATGGGTACCTGCATATTTAACCAGTTTACTTACAGTTAAAGAAATACTTAATAAATGATACCTGTTGTTTTGATACTGTTCTGACTCAAATGTGTATCTGATACATCCTTCTGATTTGATGTCATTATCACCAAAACATTTTTTTTTGTACAATGTGCTTATGGGTACATAGAGGTATCTCACACGGGCTGGGTTGCTTGGGATGGTTTGGTCATGGCAGTCATTAGCTTTGGGTATTCACCATGGAGCAGTACCTCTTTTAGTCTCAGTTGTCCGACCAAGACATTAAATAGGCTATTTTGACGGTACGTGCTATGGAGAAGCTTTAAACGGTGCGGTTTACCTTCTGGGTGTTTAGAAATACAGAACGGGGAAACAAATCCCTCAAGAGACCCTGAGTTTATGGGTCTACAATTTTCTGAGGTCCCATTCCTACTTTTAAACGTAAAATCAGCATCTTCTGCTTCTTTTCCAGTTTCATAGCAATATAGAACTTCCCCAAGTTGGAAGGGCCTCACAGGAGTCGTTATAGCCAACACCTGGCTTCACACAGGACAACACAAAATCCAAACCCTGTGTCTGAAGGTAGTGTCCAAACACTCCCTGAACTCCGGTACCTGGGGCCATGCCCACTGCCCTGGGCAGCCTGTTCCATGCCCACCGCCCTCTGGTACAGAGCCTTTCCCTAACCCCCACCTGCCCCTCCCCTGACACAGCTCCGTGCCATTCCCTCGGGCTCTGTTATTGTCACCAGAGAGAGGAGATCAGCATAGTCTTTGAACCTTATGTTTGATTTTTTTTCTTTTTCTGCAGTTGGCAGCAGTGCCTTTGTAGCTTACTGGCTATTTGATTTATATTCTTTTGACTGTTTTCTGTTTGTGGTTAGAAGGAACGATTGATCAAAACAATTCCTTGTGAAAAGCATCAAGTGTTTGCTTGTTAGAGGTGCAGCGTTGCTGTGGATTAAGTATTTCTCCTAAAGGAAGCTAGTAGAAATAAAGAACCTGCATAAAAGTTTAGCAACACCACGATTCAGAATTAATGGTACCAACAATCTAAGAAGATCAGACACTGAAAATCAGAATTATAGAATAGCTGAGGTTGGCAGGGATCTCTGTGTCCATCCAACCCAACCCTGTTCCAGCAGAAACAGACAGAGCAGTGACCAGCACCACATCCAGGGGCTGTTGGAGATCTCCAAGGAAGAGATCCCACAGACTCTGGGCACCCTGTGCCAGGGCTCTGTCGCCCACACAGCACAGAAGTGCTCCTGGTCCTCAGTGGCAGCCTCTTGTGTGCCAGTTTGTGCCCAGTGCCTCTTGTCCTGGCACCACAAACAGAGCCTGGCTCTGTTCTCTCTGCACTGTCTCCTCAGGTATTAGTGAATGTTGATGGGATCCCCCCCAAGCCTTCCCTTTTCCAGGCTGAGCAGTCCCAGCTCCCTCAGCCTCTCCACAAGGACAGGTACTGCAGTCCCTTCATCATCTTGGTGGCCCTTTGCTGGACTTAATACCTCGCTGGTGCTGAGCAGAAGAGAATCACACAGAGAAGGATTGCTCCCCTTGATGCAGGCAATGCTCTGTCTGCTGCAGCAGATAAGTGTTTTGTTGAGACAAAAGAAGAGTTTAAGGGAGAGCAGCATGCAGCCACATCCTGGGATCTAGGCCAAGAAGATTCGTATTTGTGTCCAAGAAACATTCAGATGTGCTACTAAGGGATGTGGGTTAGCTGGGAATTATTGGTGGTAGGTGGATGGTTGGACTGGATGATCTTGGAGGTCTTTTCCAAGCTTAGTGATTCTATGATTCTGTGATCTTTGAAACTACTAAGTCAGTAAATGGAGAAGAATGACAGGCTTAGTTCAACATGGGAAAGGCAAACAGTCACTGGAGTTGATTACTCAAGTCTTCATAAAACACAGTCATCTTGGAATTAGAAGTGAGACATGTATTTCATGGAAGACAGCTAAGAGAAAGCTCATAAAATAAACTCCAGGAAGCATGAGGTATGCAGCAGAGAATAATAACAGAAAACATTACACTGATCCTATATGGATAGGGGAGCTGCTGTCCTGCAGAGCTCTGTCGTGGGCTGAATGCTTTATCTCATGTAGATACTGCAGAATTACTGAGTATTCAGAGAGTTCTATTAAAAAAAAACAAGAGGCACAGAAAACTCAGATGAGAAGTTGAGTATATTTGAGTTTATCTTGAAAAGGAAGTTAATTAGAAGGGGCATAAGATTATAAGCTGCCTAAAGTTGTTTGTTGAGAGATTGTTTTTCTACTGTAGGACGATGGGGAGGAGACTGGGAGGGGATATGAGATGGGAAGCTAGATTTGATCTTCCTATTGCTTCTAGGAAAATAGAAGTAGTTCTGCCCAGTCCAGTTAGGGGTACTCATTTCTAAAAACAGCTATTTTTGTTCCTTTCAGTCTACTGCCCATAGCAGGGATCTAATGTAAATTATATATATAGTTTGTGCTGCAAATAGAGATGTATATGAACAGGATAGGAAAGTCAGCTTGGCAGTTTTTCTTTCACGAAGAATATAAATATGAATTGCTGTTAAAATTCAACTTCTAAAAGGTGTAAGGGTTTATTTTCATCTTAGTACATGGTGGACCACTAAGCATCAAAATCTAAAATGGCTTCCAGCTGTAAGATCTTCATAATCATAGGCTGAACTTTTAAAAGGGAGATTAAGTTCTGGCTGCCTGGTTTCAGATATAGCATAGATATATTCCCCACAGTTATTAAAACCAAACACTTTTTTTAGCTGAATGTATTTCAAAATCAAGACTGGGCGCTTTTGCAGCAGGTTTATTGAGTCAGAAAATGTCTTCTCTGAAAGGCTGATTCCTGTAATGGCACTTACTGATTCTAATCTGAACATTTTGTTGCTTTATTCCTGGCATTATTTCTTGTTATGCCCATTTTTTCCTTTTAAAAGGTTTCCTAATGGACCTCGTATTCTTTCACTATGAAAGTAACATTTGTGTTGTGATCAGATATTTTCTACCACGTGGTTCTCACAACAGCTTCTGGTTTACTTGGTGCTGATAAGGATTACTGAATTAAGTGAACCATTAGGTTCATCCTTTATGTAAAATAAAAATTGTTTAAAATACCAAAAGAAATTACAGTGAAAGAACATAGTGACATGTTTTTTGCAGGTTAGTATTTCCTTTTAAGGCTAGAATATGTGAATCTTTTGTAAGGAGGGGGAATCCTTTTATCCTTTTGAGAGCTTCCTTAGGCATAGGGGCAATGAGATGTTGCTGCAGCGTGGCGAGGGGCAGCTGGGGGGCTTCCATAGGAGCCAGCAGCAGTGGGCAACCAGGACTCAGAGGGCTGCAGAGAGCTTCCCACGGACCAGGGTAAGGGAGCAGAGGCTGCCACCATTCACAGCAGCGGAGCTGGCTGGGAGCACGGGCTGCTCTGCCAAGGACACAATGAACAGAGGGAGAGATGTGCTCTTTGTTCTGCCTGCCCCAGTTGCTCTGAGATTTTTTTTTTTCTCTGTAAAACTTAGGGTTCTGGTTTTCGTTCTAGCAGTGCCTGGGGAGGGATTGTTTTTTGTTTAGCTTCAAACTTCTGGAAAGCTTCCTGTGAGGAAGGGATCCAGACACATCATTTTAAAGCTGTGGCCAATGCTGGGTTCTTTGTTAAACTCTCGTCCTTCTTAGACTAAGTGGTTTGGGGCATGCACATGTGGAGATTTTTTTTTAAATGATGTTTTCCCAGAGCAAATCATGGTGAGTGGTGGAGCACGTGTTTGTAAAGTGAGGGAAATGATCTTTTTGACTCCTTACCTATCCATGCTCTCGTACCATTTCTCTAGGCATTTCTCTTGAAGCATCCTTACAGATCTTTGGCATTTTTAACAAAAATGTGAATTTTTCCACAATCTCTGCTACCTATATTGAAAATTGAGATGATGCACCTGCTCTCATTGATGGAGGCATCCACAGCCTACAAATATGTCTTCGGGACTAAATGGTTTTGTGTTTAGACCACTGAGAGAAACCTGAGCTTTAACTGTGATGCTTACAATGCCATAGAATCTCCTGTTTGAATCTGTGTTTTGGGAATTTACACATTTGTATAGAAGGTATGCGTTTATAGTTAAACATAAATTAAAATATTAAACTCAGTGCTTTTTGCATGTTTCTGTAAATACAGTAATGGTTTGTAATTTACTATATGATAATGTGTACGGACTGGACAGACAAAAGTATGTGCAGAAACATCACTGTTGGTGCAGTTATCCCATACGACAACATCTCAGTTGTGCTCCAGTACTGATTCCTACAGCGTAACTTCTTTCAGTAAGGTCTGTCTCATCCTGTGTACTTTGGTGATCTCTTATTCTTGTAAAGCGTTAGGAATAATTTCAATTATTGGAGGAAAATTAACTTGTTTTGGAACAAAAAGGCTACGAGGCCCAACTATTTTATGCTCTGAATGCAACTTGAACATTAGATGGCAAACTTGATTAGGACAGAAGTTACTGATTTTCTAAGACAAAACATGATAAAGAAAATTAACTTGAGCCTCTGAATGCTTACCTAATTCAGGTGGAAGGACCCTGAAGGTCTCCCATCCAGCCTCCTACTTGGAGCAGGGTCAGCACAGGCTGCTCTGCTTCCTGTTGGGGCTGGATAACCATCTCCCTCTTATGCTGCTCTCCTTCAAGCTGATAATCAGCAAGTTAGCAGATCTGTGAAAGATGAAGATGGATCTTACAAACCAAAAGCTGCCCAATGCATCATTGTCTGCATCGAAATAAAATTAACTGCAGTTAACATGCGATTAACTGCATGCTACTATAATTTCATAAAATGTACCTTACGCTAACAAAGTGAGAAGATGTGGGCTTCTTGACAGCAGCTCTGCTACTCTGAAGTTTGTTCATTAAATGTGGTCTTGCAGTTTTTGCAGGAGCCCAGGATAATTTGGACCATGATGAATAACTATTCCTCATGAATAAAATCTTAGTCCTTTATTCTTGCAAGTCACAGATCTCGTAAGGTAGATCTGTTCTTGTTGTTTTTTTTTTTCTTTTTTCTGCATCATACATTCATGGGCTTCATTGCTTCATTACTGAAGTAATTTGAGACAGAAAAGCTATTACAGAGGTATAGCACATCTGTATCTATTGGCAATAGTGAGCCTAGCCTAAGGGTGTGCCAATATGTTCCTGGTACCCTCACAGGCCCTTTGCTGTAAAGGTACAAATAACTTAAGGGAGTGCTGTTGGTTTTTGGCGGTCACTGATGTTAATTTACTAGTAGCTGGAGGCCAGCTTATGTGCTTTTAGTTATAGTAGAGATGCCTGACTCAACTAGCATGGCAGAGCCTTCAGATAGACTGGGAATGCTTCAATAAACCAACTTACAAGCTTACAACTGTGGATGCTTTTGCTATTAATTAATTCATTATGAATTGTGACAAGACTAAAGCTCTCTCTTCATAGAATCATAGAATGGCCTGGGTTGAAAAGGACCTCAGAGATCATCTAGTGTCAACCCCCTGCTGTGTGCAGGGTTGCCAACCACTAGACCAGGCTGCCCAGAGCCACATCCAGCCTGGCCTTGAATGCCTCCAGGGACGGGGCATCCACAACCTCCTTGAGCAACCTATTCCAGTGCGTCACCACCCTCTGTGTGAAAAACTTCCTCCTAACATCTAACCTAAGTCTCCCCTGTCTTAGTCTAAAACCATTCCCCCTTGTCCTATTGCTATCCACCCATGTAAACAATCGTTCCCTATCCTGTTTATACACTCCCTTCAAGCACTGGAAGGCCACAATGAGGTCTCCCCGGAGCCTTTTCTTCTCCAAGCTAAACAAGCCCAGTTCCCTCAACCTTTCCTCATAGAAGAGGTGCTCCAGCCCTCTGATCATCTTGATGGCCCTTCTCTGGACCCCTTCCAAGAGCTCTGCATCTTCCTTATGCTGGGGGCCCCAGGCCTGGGTGCAGTACTCCAGGTGGGGCCTCACAAGAGCTGAGTAGAGAGGGACAATCGCCTCCCTCTCCCTGCTGTCCGCTCCTCTTTTAATGCAGCCCAGAACGTAGTTGGCCTTCTGGGCTGCTGGCGCACACTGCTGGCTCACATCCAGCTTCTCGTCCACCAGGACCCCCAAGTCCTTCTCTGCAGGGCTGCTCTCGAGGAGTTCTTCCCCCAGGTTGTATAAATACCTGGTGTTGCCCCTGGCCCAAGTGCAGCACCTTGCATTTGGCCTTATTGAACCTCATCAGGTTCGCATGGGCCCACTTCTCCAGCCTGTCCAGGTCCCTCTGGATGGCTTCCCTTCCCTCCAGTGTATCAACTGCGCCGCTCAGCTTGGTGTCATCTGCAAACTTGCTGAGGGTACACTCGATTCCATCATCTATGTCATTGATGAAGATGTTGAAGAGCACCGGTCCCAAGACTGAGCCTTGGGGGACACCGCTTGTGACCAGCCTCTACCCTGACACAGAAACATTGATCACAACCCTTTGGCTGCGACCAGCCAACCGGTTCTTAATCCACCAAACAGTCCATCCTTCAAATCCATACCTCTCCAATTTGGAGAGAAGGATGTGGTGAGGGACCATGTCAAAACCTCTTGTAGTTTACAGCTGATGCTGTATCTGAAGCGTCTTGAAATAGAGTGCTTTTTCTCCTGACAACACCTGGCAGTTGGTTTTGTTTTTTTTCCTTTTTCACTCCTCGTTTGTCTTTGCATCTCCAGAGCAAGTATAAGTTCTGGCATTCAGCTGAACTCACAGAAGCAAAATACGAGTGCTGCAGTCTGTTTGCTTGTTGTTAATTTTGTCATCTTCTTGCAAGACTGCCACCAACATTTTTCTTCCTCTTTCTGCTTTCTAGTTCATTTCTGCTTTGGTAAGGTTCAGTATGTGAAATGGTGTCATGACAAACAGTACTTGTCCCTTAACAGCTAGGACAAGTTTGAAAAGCATTCTATCTTGACATTTTTCCCAGCTAATGCCATTTAAATTTTCTCTTCTAAATAACAGAAAGACCTATATATAACATATTTTCAGACTTGTACTGTCTTTACAGAGCGCTTTCTCAATTGTTCTAACAAATAAAGATGAATGAAGAGAGATTGCCAGTAGCAGGAGCATTATAAACCATTGTGGAAGGAGGACTTAAGTCTACTAGGGAATAAATATAATAAATAAAAATCTGAGTAAATAATAATTAAATTTTATCCCTGCGTGGAGGGATATGGCTGCCTGGTGAAGCAATGAGAGGACATAAAGTGCAGACTAGAAGTTGTTATTTACCTTTTGAAAACAACACTGGAACTGATGAATAACTGAGGCAAACAAGAGCATAAACACTGTTTTTCATTTCACTTGAATAGAGTGTAGCTGGTTCAAACACCTCATGGGAGAGAGAAGCAATGGCTTCTGTGGATCTTAGAGGCCAAACCAGTAAGAAATTCTCTTCTCTTACAAGATATGGTCCACCTTCCCTCAATTTGAGTCACTAATAAATATCATAAACCCCAGATACGTGGAGTTGGTTTTTAAGGCGTGTAGAGCATAGCATGCACATTTAGATGAAACCTTTGCTCAGATTTGGTTTCTAATGAAATCACAGAAGGAAGCTGAACAGCAGTGACGCTGTGAGGCTTTGCAACAATGAATAATCAGAGATAGCACATTGTGTGCTTGTGTTGCAGATTAGTTTGTCTTTACTGTTGTAACATATGCGATTTTTCAAAGTCTTGACATTCGTGGCAAGCGCAGTGTAGGAGATTCTGGATGCATACGGAATTTCTGGCTGACTGACAATCAGTCTATTTTTAGGCTGAAGGGTTACAGTGTGGAGCCTAACATGCTTGGAAGAGATCTTAATTTCATTCCATCTGAAAACAAGTGATTTCAATTAGCTCGAACACAATTTATACATGGCTCCATGATGCATGTTTTCTAATAGAACTAGTTTTGCAGAGTGGCTAAGTTTAGTGTTTGGGTGTTTATATGATTCAAAAACAGTTCAGCAAATTGTAATCTTTAACGGTCTTGCTCATAGAACACTCTTGTGAGCTAGGTAAGTGTTTCTATTCATGTTTTATAGATGGGGCAGTCAGAGGGACTGAAATAGGTCTGTAAATTTAGCTCTCAAATCCCGAGCTTCTGTGGATTTATACACCGGGAATTTGAATGCCTAAAGAAGAACTTCATAAATAGGAACACTTGTA
This sequence comes from Numida meleagris, assembly GCF_002078875.1. NCBI lineage: Eukaryota > Metazoa > Chordata > Aves > Galliformes > Numididae > Numida > Numida meleagris. The sequence goes on along the minus strand of NC_034411.1, from coordinate 96,699,997 downwards.
TTTGTGGATCTTGGTTTGAGTCACCTGTTCAGAGTCTTACAGTAAGGCTGTGATAGGCTTTCCAGGCTGCTCAGGTTGCATTCTGCCCCTTGGTAGTTCTGCCTTTCTGCTATGGCTGTTGAGTGAGCTATGAACTATCTAAATTGTTTCTATGCAGATACAATGTGTATTTCCTGCTATGAATAAATAGGTATCAGCTATTTTATGTGTATTACTTTTTGTCTGTTGCTGTAAGTTTAACAAACTTTAAGCGATTATATTTGTCTTTTCGTAGTCTAAATACAGTTCTCTGAGTGCTGTCTAGAATTGTGCTTCAAAAGAAATTTCAGTGTCTTCCCTTTCTTAATTCAGACTGGCACCAGTCTTGAAAAATAAACATCAAGACAAACTTTCTTCTCAGTCTGTTTCTGCAGTTCAGATTTAAAAATCATTAATTTATTTTTAGAGTTTTGTTGTGGCTCTTGTGTTACTTGTAAATGAAGGAATTTTTAAAATGAAAATTCAACAGCAACAACAACAAAAGGAAGCTTTAAGCTGGCAAAAGATAGTTGGATACCTCCCTTGTAGGTACCTGCAGCTGGCTGGCAGTCTTGCTAGGAGCAGCAGATGTTGTCATTGATAAACCAGAGTTACAAAAGATTTGGGAGCGAGAAGTTAATTTCCTTGGACACCCTGTTTGTGATGAGAAAAATAACTGATCTCTACTGAAGAATGGCTCTTTGTGTTTGGATGTATTGCTCCTCGTCTGACTCATAGTAGGAAGAATTTTCCCAGCTACTTAGTGAGAAGGAAAAGTGAGTGAGTGCTGAGGGAAAGATATTGTTAAAGGAAGATTCAGATGATTGTTGTTATTATTTTCTCCAGCAAAGGATTTTAAGCGTCACTTCTGCTAAAGCACAAAATGCAGTGAATTGTGAGTTGATGTCTGTAATGAGTTGTTAGGAAACAGGGTAATTCAGGAATGTAATGCAACATCTTCATTAGGAGCAATAGGCAGATGGCACTAATATGGGTGCGCATACAGGTGAAGGATTTGTGATTTTGATTTCATATCTCAAAGGATAACTGTTAACAACCTTATATTCCTTATCCTCCTTGCATTGACACTAACGCTACGTTTACATGGAAATGGAGCCTCTTCCACTAGCATAGAATCATAGAATCACGGAATGGCCTGGGTTGAAAAGGAGCTCAACGATCATTGAGTTTCAACCCCCCTGCTGAGTGCAGGGTCACCAACCACTAGACCAGGCTGCCCAGAGCCACGTCCAGCCTGGCCTTGAATGCCTCCAGGGACGGGGCATTCACAACCTCCTTGAGTAACCTATTCCAGTGCGTCACCACCCTCTGTGTGAAAAACTTCCTCCTAACATCTAACCTAAATCTCCCGTCTCAGTTTAAAACCATTCCCCCTTGTCTTATCACTATCTACCTTTGTAAACAGCGTATATTGCTGTTACGTTTTCTGCTATTCGCTTCTGCTAGTTGACTTTATACAACACATTCCTAGGGACAGGACATACAACTATTTTGGTAAACAGTAACTGATTTTTATTTAATATTTTAGATAATTGTGAGATAATTTGGTGTCCCCAGGCATGTAGGGGGAAATTTGGAAGCACATACGAAGCTCATCTTTACTGAAGAATCGGGAGATGACAAAGCAGGGCACAAACAGTTCAGCAGCGAGTGTAGGCTGAAAGTATGGGGAAGTTCAAATGGGTATGGAGACAGGGCTATGGCAGTATCCAAGTGAAACTAAATATGTATTTTATGTAACCGTGAATATATGTAGTATATGCAATTCATTCATATGCAATTTATGAAAATACAGTTACTGTCTAACTTGGAGATGATAAATGTTGCTTTGAAGAATTATTGTTTGTCTGGGGTTAACAGCTGGGTGATTCCATGAGTGATTGTGCCATGACTTGGACCGTCTCTGAGTAATTAATCTTCATTTTTCAGTTTCCCCTTGGGAACTGGAAGAGAGAGAAATGTTCCAAAACAAATGAAATAAATGTAGGCCTTTTTTCATAATGGGTTCCTTCTATGCTTGCATGCAACAGACTACAGATACTGATTCTGAAATATTTCCTTATTAGTGTACACTACGCTACTGTATGTCACAAATAATCATCACATGTAAGGCTCGCTGTTGCTGAGGCTTGGTTTCATGCCATGCCATTCCTATTGCATCTCCTGTTTCTGTGCAGTAGCTCGGATGAACTCTTGGAAATGGCTGATAGTGTTTCATGTGGGAGAAAAGAAATCTGCACAAAAATGGAAGTTGCCACTCCTCAGGAGTAACCTGTGTTAGGCTTCACCATTTAGCAAAGAAAATGGAGTTACTGACAGATTTTCTCCGGGCTGGGAGTAGGAGACAGATAGATGACTTTGATCTCTAAATATGATTCTGCTGGAGCACGTGACAAGCACTGTGACAGTGGCAAAGCTGATGCATCGTATGAATGCATTATATATGTTGCTGTGCATTAATTAAAAAATGTAAAAGATATGAAACTGTCGTGTGATTGTGGTGATTTAACTTGGCCTGGGGGGGGCTGAGGTGTGAGAAAAGCAGGCTGAAGTGAGGCAGGTCATCCGAAGGGATGGGTTAAAGGTGTGTGAAGCATCGGAGCAAAACAGCTATTTCTATTAAGCTGTATTTTAGGTAAATGAGAGTTTTTCAGAGCAACTGATTTTTGAGATGTGTACATGATCACAAGATGATGCAAATCGCTCTCTTGCGAGGAGAGCTGTGCATGTGGTGTGGGGTGGGCCAGCTGTGGGGCTTGCAGGCACAAGGGCAGCCAGGTGACACCAAAGGCTACGTCCTTCCTTCCTGGAGAAACAAGACTTCAGGTGAGAAACGCTGCTGTCATCCCCTCTGGTGAGTACCTCTACAAAAGGCATTTTGTTTTGATACACAGTTGAAAAGAAAATTCAGCTGTGTACTAGATATGTTGGGTTGTTAACAGAAACTGCCGGCTTCCCTGTGATACTTGAATTGCTCAAATATTCAGTTGCTGTAACAAAATGTGACTTCTGCAGCCTTTCCTTTTGCGTATTCCACCTTGCAGGATGTGGGTTGTTTATTAAGCTGCAAGCTGCCCTGTGCGCTGCTTCTGGCTGCACAACCACCTTCTCAGCAAATCGCATCCCCTGTGCTTCACAGCTGCTGCCATCCTTAATGCGCGTGCAGAATGTCTCCTGGCTGTCTGAGCACAGATCCCAGCTGGCATCACCTCACGGCTGAGCAAAGCTTCCCCTCGCTCCCAGTGGTGTTGCGTTGCCCTCTTTCTCTGTCTCAGGTGCTTGTGTCCGGAGGCAGGGATGTGGGGGCAGCAGCATAGCTCAGGGGAATGAGGCAGCTGGGAATCTGTCCTGCTCCGCGGTCAGGAAGGACAGCAGCTGTGACACTTGGGGGTGTGGATGGGGTCTGAAGGGGGTGGGAAGCTGGAGCGGAGTGGTGAGTGGGTGAATGAAAACAACAGCTCGCTGTTATCTTTAGCCAAGATGATACATGCCAAGTACTGAGATTACAGCGGTAACGGGTTTAATAATTGTCCTCGTTGTGGGTTTGCCAGCAGAGAACTTGTTCTGCTGCACTTGCTCCAAGTTCTTGCATCAAACTTCATGGTCCGCTGAAACAAAATGATGGAGCCGTACGAAATGTTTCGGTTTGGGCAGTTCTAGTTTACAGATGCTAAGGTATTATGGATAGGAGAGCTGCATTTTAAAATAGTTCTGTCTTACCAATTTTTGTCGGTGTTATGAATAACATCTGTATTCCCTTAGAAATATTCTGCAGAACTTGTGCGGCTGCCTCTTTCCTAAAAGGAGACGGTTTTCCACCCATGGGTTTCTGCTGGTGGGCAGAAATAAAGGCACTGGACATGTTCCTGATGTTTGAGAATGCTACTCGTGTATCACATGGGAGAGGGGAAGGATTGAATCACTGGCATGCTGAGATACTGGAATATCAGATAGGTAGGCAAATACTGTGTAGAAAAATGGGTGAACAGATGGAAATTCCCAGCACCAGAATTAGGAGTGTTTGGAATTGAGCAGCTGTTCTATTAGTGAGCTATGACTGCTCATCTTTGTGAGAAGATATGTGAAGGATCTCCTTCCTTCACCTGGGCTTTTTAAGGCAGATTCCAAGGTCAGGGAGCTTTGCCTTTACATGTTTTGTATTAGGTTAGTTGTTAGGCTTTCTCCTTTGTGCTTGTTTTTAACTGCAACAAACTGTTAGCAGCTTTTTATAAAATGTAAAGGTCAAATTTGGTGCTCTTATCTGCGTTGTTTACTGTTATACTCTCAAGCAATTGCAGAAATACGGGTTGGTGTGACCTGACAGTACACACTGTGGTTTTTCAGATTAGAGAGAACTTGAATGACCTCTCCTGGATCATCTCAGTTTAATAGGAGATTTTGGCCAGGTCCAACTTCATCTCTCAGCTCTGAATCTGATCAAATAAGTTTATTTCTATCCCTGTCCTCCCTAGTTCCATGTTCCCTTGGAGACGCACGGGAAGAATGAAGTGAACAACATGTCTCCTCCATCCTGGTGAAGCAGTGGAGGCACTCCCCACATGCTTCACTTGTGGGTGATGTTTTTGCTTTGTACCAGAGCCTGGAACATTGCAGATTTGGAGGGAGCAGGAGGACAGGTCAGAAAGTGAGAGAAAATAACATTTGAGAGTGTGTTGATAATACCAAAATTTCAGTTTGCATTTTTGACAAGAATGTCTGTGGCTGTATTTGTCATATATTAATGGTGCGTTTGAAATATGGCCTGCAGCTATAAACGGAGTGATTGTTTAATTTAGCTTGGTTTGAGATTTACTTTGCCAAGCCACTAAATTGCCGCTATCTAGCAAAACATCAAAATACTTGAGGCAAGCAGTAACAACTACAGCAAATCTGCAGTAAACAAAACTAACTAGCCCAGAAATCCCGAATGCTTCTGGGTGCAGCAGATGAAGCCTCATTTCCCATGGCTTTCTGTGCCTGCCCATGCCCAGGAAGTCAGTGGACCTGGATACCTTTCCCTGCTGGCTGAACAAATCCCTTACAGGCGCTGATCAGCCCACAGAGGAGGGCCTGACGCTTGGCCTACACTGGGCCTGTCAACTCTGTGCTCCTCGCAGCACGGCTGAGCTGGCCAACTCGCCTCTGTTGGCAGCAAGGCCAAGCAAATGGCTTTGGAGACGGTGCGCAGCCCTTGTGCTATGCCTTGTGTAGGAACGTTGCTGTACCTACATGTCAGCTCGTGTGTGGCCATCAGACACCAAACCTTCAAGTGAAGTTGAAGAAGGATGGGATGGCCTGGTTGCTCATCACTGAAGCGTGGTGATACGAGCTCTTCCTCCTGTGGCCTTGGGCTCATAGGCAGTCCCCTGTTCATTGCAGGGGCATTGGACTAGGTGGCCTTCAGAGGTCCCTTCCAACTCTAAGGATTCTATGGTTTTGTTTGTTTTGTTGTGGGTTTTTTTTCCAGTGCATTTTGAAGTACTGGGAAAACTAGTGCATGGGTCACAAGGATTAATACTGTGTTTTAGAAAGTAGTTTCTTGATGTGTAGAGAGGACTGTGACTTTCTGAAGGCCGCACGCTCTGGCTGGTTATGTGATCGATGTTCTAAGAGAATGTACATCAGTGGTGTATAGTTTGATCAGGAATTGTGTAACTAAGTAATCTTTTCTGGGTGTAACAACAGCACATTGGGGCAGGCTAGCTTACCCTGTGTGATGTTACACAGTCAAAGCTAATTCTAATCGGTATTTGTATTGGCTTGGACTGGATGGTTACAGAATTAGAGGTTTAGCTTTGTCACTTTGGACCTTTTTGCTTGATGTTTTTCCCTTTCAAGTTTCACAAACATGTTTTATGTTGTAACTGCATGGAGTCGACTTTTGCTGTGTGAGTGATGAAAACTAATTACGTTCTTTAGAATGAAAGCAGTTAATATAGCTGCATCTAATAACAATTCTGTCATGACCCTAGAGGCAAGAATTTATTTCTTAGAGTTTTTTACGTTGGCGGAAGCAATGGAACAACCAACTCACCCAGGCAGCAGCTTTCAGCGCAGGGCTGGAACATGGGCTTGGGGAAACTCCAAGGCTATTCTGTCACTTTTTCTAAAAATCAAAACGGTGCGATGCTACTTTGGGGTCATATCTGCCTTTTGAAACTGTGTAGCTACACATTTAAAATCTGTATTTTCTCCTAATATATTGGAAAGAGTGGAGCTTGACTGAATGTTAAACCTTTATTTCTGGTGAAAAAGTGCCTTGTGCTGATTGGTTTACTTAACTTTCTTCTAGCAACATAACATACTATGCTGTTATTCTTCCACTGCATGGGAAGAGCCTAAAATAACAAAAGAGTTACGACAGCTCCCAAAGGGTGGCTTTGCCAAGGTCACTGTTCCTATTTTCGCTGGATTTTGTGCAAATAGAGATAGGTATGTTAGGTACTTGGCCAAATATTTTATTTAGAAGATGAGTCCCCCCGAAGTGTAAAATCAAACAAAAATGCAACTCCTGCCCCAGGTTATGCAAATACAATCAGCTGATGTGTGTTATGGTTAGCCTGAGACTGACTGGTCAGCATGTACAGAGCTCTGGAATTAACCTGTGGATGTTACTGCTGTTTCTTAGCCAGCAAACATAAGTCTTGGAGGGTCACAGGGATCCTGCTGTGAAGGCACAACATAAAGCTACTGAAGCTTTAGCATCTTCTGCTTGCTTGCTCTGCGCTAATTTTTATGTAGTTATGCTGAAAAGCTGGAATTGCTGAACAGTGTGAGGTTGGTAAAGATGAGGGGGATATTTTAGAGGAATAGAACAAGCTTACAGAACATTATTAAATATGTGCATTCCGTAGTAGCATTCACCAGGGTGGTGATGGTTTGAGTCTCAGAGCTCTGGGAAGTAGACTGTGTGTGTGTCCCTGAGCACCTCCATATAGCCACTTGTGGGGAGGAATACTGACCTGGATGGAGGCTTAGCCTGAGCTAATAGCGCTGCTGCTTGGATGAGACCTTTAGCTCTTTCTTTGCTGTAGACGATGTGGTGGGCAGAATAGTAGGGTTATGATGTGGAATGAATTTTAGACAACACTGGATTAAAAGGGTTTGCCTGAAAAAAAAACAAAATTAGCCCACTTTGCACTGAACTAGACAAGCAATGATGGTGTGAACTGTTGTTTTGCTGGCTCTGCTGTGCTTGCAGGGATGATCAAGAGGAGGGATTGTACAGGGCTGAGCTTTAGAGGTATTCTGCATTGGCAGAAACAATGCTTTGGAAGTGTATTTCATGTAGCTACACCAATTTAGCAGTGCAAAGTGTATACATTGAATTCCATGGAGATATTTGGAAACAAAAAGAAATTCTATTTGATGTAAAAGAAGCCTGCATATTTCCATATGTATGTGGATGTGTTTGTATATATGGATAAATACAGACAAGTGGGATGGTTTGGGGCTGCTTATATCTATATATAGACGCATACATACACATATAGGTAGACTCATGCATATATGTGCAGATTAAAAAAACCTCTTTTTTGATAAATGTTAACAACAACAAAAGATGAGACAAGAAATAATGCTGTAGAACAATGTATCTGCTAATAAGAGATAACTCTGCATTTAATTTTTAGTAGAGTTAGAATAGCAATTCTCTTGATCAGCACCTTCTGCAGCGTACCCCTTCGAGAGAGAGCTTATTTGGTGTTTTCTATATATTGTAAAACACATAATAATATATAGAATAAATTGTATTTGATGTAAAAAGTTAGAACCTGTGTAAAAAAAAACAACCTTTGATTATTTTACTTAATATTTTTAGTGCTTTCAGAGTTCAAAATAGTAGTGAATTAAAGCATAAAATGGCAGCTTGGTACAGGAAAAACCCTGCTTTCTAGTGGTATATTTAGTCTTGTTTGCTTATAACTTGTTTTCTAGTGTGAGAGGGGGATGTTGGTGGGTTTTCTTTGTTGTTGCTTTTGTTGGGTTTTTAGCTTTAAAGCTGAAGTTAAATGTATTAGACAATCTGTTCTGCTTTCTGCTACTTCATTACTGCGTGTCTTCCAGACATGCCTGGCTTTGATGCATCTGTTGGTAGATAAAGGAAGGTCATTTTGACAAAGGTCCTGTGAATTAGTCCTAAACAAATTCTAAATGAAATTTTTTGTGTCTATTATATACAGTTCGACATGCATTACAGGTCAGTTCGTCTAAAATTGTTTGTAATAATGAACATATTGTAACTTGCTTGCAGCAGCTCTTGAACAAAGGGAGTTACTTCTGTAATTCTGCTCACCAGCCTGTTATTCACCAAAAGCAGGTATAAGTGACAGAATAACATGGCTTTTTGAAAACCACTAGCTTTTGTACCAGAGGAGAGAATTTAGCCCTGGGTAACATTGCATTCACGTACAGCCTTTAATTAATGTTGTGGTAGTTAAGTAAAACTTCACATGGTTGAGCCCTGCAGAGCTTTACTTGTTTTTCCGGTCTACGGGGTGTTTTTGGTGAAGAAATCCTGCCATGTTGGTAGTGATGGCTAACGTCTATTTCAGGTAGTCAGGTGGGTGACGCTTTGGTCAGCTGCTAAATAAAGCTAGGTTTGGTTTTGTTTAGGGTATCAGTAGGAATAGCAGGTGCTGGATCTGATAGATGCTTCTGGTTCCCCTCAAGGCAAGAAGCCATTTGTGCTTCTGTTCTTGTTTTCATGACAGTTGGCATTTTCACCTTTAGAGATGTTGGGAAAGATGTCTGTCCCTTCCACTGCAAGGTGTTATCTAATGCTTTGTCAAAAGGATTGAATACTTGTAAATACTTGTTTCTTCTTGAAATAAAAACTGCAATAGCTTTGGTTTTTTTTTGTTCTGAGATGATCACTTGTACATACTTTTCCTCAACACATGGCTCTGATGCTTCTTTCTATAATTAATAGCGACTGAGCTGCCTGACAGCCCTGGCTGACATGGCTGGATTTCAGGTATTTTCATTCAGTGGGGCCAAAATATCTGTCTTATTGACCTTACCTTGTTTGTTGTACTTAGAAAAACTTGAAAGTGGATCAGATGAAGATGCAGAGAAAAAAGAAGAGAGAAGCCCAGGAGCTTGTAGCCAGAAGCTCTGGAATAAGAGCTGGATTTGTGGATTGCTGGAGGATTCACATCTGTGTTTGTTAACCAGGTTCATTATAGGCAGGTGTACCTTATAGTTCTATGCCTTCATGGGTGCTTAGAGAACCTATATCTCGGCTTTGATCACAGCTTATGATCTTTGTTTTTCTACACAAACCAACTGTGAATGCTTATAACAACTTGGTTACATTTGTGTAACCTGATACACTTCCTGTAAATCTTGAGCATAAATTTGGATTTCCATTTGAAGTTGTATATAACGATACCTTCAATTTCCTTCTTTCTGGGAAGCAGGAGACAGGGGAGTGTAACTACCATCCCCTTTCCCAAATTTAGGGGAACTAGGTAATTCACTTATTATTATGGTTTTTTTCATTATTTTGTCCTTATTTTTTAATTAAAATGTTCGTAATTCTGTCTAGTTTGTTCTTTTATAATAATGAACAGGTTCTGTTATTTTTAGGACGCAAGAATCTTCTTGATTTAGTACCTGCAAATATAAACTGCTCGATAAGATAAGCATGAAATATTTTAGAAATAATCAGAAGTTAATATTTAGGTAAAATCCCATTATAAAATAATAGTAAATTATATATTATAAGACTGGAGGTGTTTTCAAAATGCGTAAGTAAAGTGGAAGCAAAAGTTCTGTGGATTTTAGTGTCTTTGCTGTTTGATGTTTTGTTTTGTTTTTAAGAGGGATAAACATCTACATCTGCCTAGTGCTTTCGGAAGCACCACCTGATCTAACTTACTGCTGTGGTTCTCTACTGTGAACTGATGCTAATTTTAATTTTTATCTGCGTGATAAACTTTTAGGGAATTGATTATATTTACTTTGGTCACTTGGTTTCCAAGCCTTCCCTTACGTTTCGCGTCATTTATTTTGTTATCATTGCTAGCAGTAAAGACATCTATATTTCAGTCCAGAAACCACCCTAGTTTTCTTGCAAGTCTCTTCAGGTGGCACTTGGTTGTTGCTACATCTTTGAAAAGTGTACAGTATTGTTTTGTTATTCATGTGGACTCAATGGCCTGCCACATGGCAACTTGTGATAATCCTACTTGAACATCAACACCAAGCTTTGCCTTGGCCATGTCAGATTGTGTTTCTCACTGGAACACAAGACAAATATGGTTTTGAAACAGTAGGTTTCACTTAATGAAGCATCAAATTTTGTATCTGTGTGTGTATTGACCTTTAAGCTACTACTGAATACCTTTACACTTACTTGTATAGCATGTTCGAACTTGTACAGCTGAAGCTATAAAAATAAACAAATCTAAGAAACCTGTTGAGGTCCCTCTGGATGGCAGCACGACTCTCTGGCCTATCAGTCATTCCTCCCTTATTGTGCCATCAGCAAATGTGCTGAGGGTGCTGCCGCATCACCCAGGTCAGTAACTAAGCTGTTGAATAGGACTGGACCCAGTAAAGACCCTTGGGTCAACATGGACCCCTTCCATTCATTGCTGGCCTCCAGCCAGACTTAGCATCACTGACCACTGCCTTCTGGGCGCAACCATTCAGCCTGTTTTCCATCCATCTCACTGTCTGCTCTTCCAGCCCATACGTCAACGGCTTCTCTGTGAGAATCTTAAGGGGGGACAATGTCAAAAGCATCACTAAAATTCAAGTATACGATACCCACTGCTCTTTAGTTGTTTGCCAAGACAGTTATTTCATTGTAGAACATTGGCTTGTAATTGAAGTTGTAAGGCATTTAAGTAATACCACAGCCAACTGCAAGTAACACTGTCTTGTACGTTTTAGTGTTCCATAACTAGGTAGCATCATTGCCTCAGTCTGACTCACCACCCTCACTCAGAGGGCGGTGAGGCCCTGGCACTGCTGCCCAGAGAGCTGTGGGTGCCCCATCTCTGGAGATGCTTAAGGCCAGGTTGGGTGGGCCCTGGGCAGCCTGAGCTGGTGGTGGGCAGCCAGCCCACGGCAGGCGTGGGGTTGGGCTGGGTGGGCTGTGAGGTTCCCTCCAACTCAAGCCATTCTATCATTCTATGAATGCAACTTGGTTTAAACTATTTCTTTTAGCTACAAATATTTTCTGCCCACTTCTGGGCATATTTCATGAAAAACTTGGGGTTGGAGTTGTAGAACTACAAAGCACCTCTGTGTGTGCCTGAAATGTACTGGTAGTGTTCTTTCTGCCAACTTTAGAACTTCGGAAGAGCTGAGATTGCTGGAGAATTGGCTTTGTGTCTGCCATGCCTGGTATTCAGAGCAGCGTAATCTGTTTATTTCTTAATTTCCTATATGTAGAATTAGGATAACACTGAGTATCACTAACATTCATCTTAACGAGGAATGCAATTTTTATGAAGTATTCTTTTTTATTCATTGAGAATAACGGAGGAAGTCCTTGTGGGAAAATCCCAAACTTCTCGTGCATAGCATGTGGAAAGGATGCAAGAAGTAAAATTGTGGAAAGTCTCGAATGCAAAGCCTTAAAATATGTATAATAACAATCTAGCTCTTTAGCAGGACTGGAATTTTCAGGTGCATGTTCACGTAGTGCTACATGACTATATCATAATGACCAAATAAAAAAGAACCTAAGATTTCTTCATTTTTCAATGCTTTTCTTCTTTTAGGATATTTATTAGTTTTTCAACTGTAGGATCAGCATAGCTTTTCTTTGAAAAAAGAAAGTCTTCATGTTTTGTTAAGAACTTAGTGTAAAAGTGTTACAAGATAGAAGTATCTGAGGTAGAAATTGGTGACTGCTTTCTTTTGTCTGATGGGGTGTGCCTAACACACTGCTGTTTTGCATGGTCCTTGTCCTGACAAAGTGGACTTTGCTGCTGTGGTGGGCACTGGAAGGTAGGAAAGCTGAGTTAGTGTCACATGTGACATTCTGTTTATTTTAGACCTGCTCCAACATAGAGTGAATAGACTGTTGTTAATAAATACATCATCTTGCCATTGGGGATGAGATTTTCTTAGAGAAAACTACAATATTTAAAATGTTCTTGTGTTGTTTTTTTTTAATTTGTATTTTTTGTAGTATCTGTGGGTGGGTTTGTGGGTAACTCTGCGTGCATGTTGAATTTTAGCAAATGGAATAGCTGGGACTTACATCAAACCGTAGTCATCATTCATGTGAAACCTGTGCGATTTCTGGCAGGAAGAGGGAGTAGCTTTTCTTAAAATATCTCAAGAAAAGTTTACTTCCTAACTTTTTCTATAGCGTATCGTGCTCCTGATATCTGTGGTCCACTACATATTACTTAACTGTGTCAATTTTTTTCCTTGCTCAAATAATTAGTAGTATTAGGAGTCAACTATTGTTTAATTTTGTTGCACTTCTATTATACACATTTTTGTGCCATTTAGCCACCCAATATAATATTGTTTCTGGATTATTAAAATGGGCGAGAACAAAAAAATGCTATCTATTGCTAAAGCAGGCAACCTTAAGCTTTAAAAAAGCAAGTGTGGATTTACATAGCTTCTGATGCATGACATATAAGGTCGAAAATGATTATATGTCTTGAAGGTTGGGCATCTTAAAATACTGTGTAGTTCAGATCTAGCACAATTCTTAAAGGTTAACCTGCAAGTGTTCTCTATGGCAAAAGTAAGTATCACTTTCAGCTTGAAGAATAATTTCTAAGATTTTAGACTTTATTATGTAAACACTTTTGTGCTAACATATTAGTTTGAGAAAGAAAGGAAAAAAGTGTCCCAAACTCCTCCTGGAGCGCCCCTCACTGTTTCATCTTAATGCAGTCCTAGTTGTGATTTTCTGTTTGATATATGAAAATTTTCCTTTTAATTGGATTTTGATTGTACTGCATGGTCTGCCGTAGGGGTTGAACAACAGTCTAGTGCGCTGGATTTCATTACCGTGAATGCTTCATGATCTGTGTGGAAATATTCAGCAGTATAAGTTTCATACAAAAAGTCTTAAAGAATTAGTGAAGCTTCTGCTGGCATTTACCATCTGTTTTGACTGTGAAGATTTTGGCAGATTTCGGAAGGTATATAGGCCAAATAAGGCTCATCAGCATACCATTTTACGTCTTACTAAGAGGAGGAAAAAAACCCTGACCTTAAAATCATATGTGAAATTAAAATTATAATTCTTACAGAAAGTTGCTTTTATGTGTATTTTTTGTATTTTCAAGGATCAGCTTGAACAGGAGGCGTAAAGTCATGCGGTTCCCTTTTCAATCAGATATGTTTTAATGTGTGTATTTGAAAATTAATGGTCTTTTCCAACATCATTGGCAACAGAAGCAGTGGGAATGGTGGTGATGAATTTTGAATGTATAGAAGTACATTCAATGGTGATGATGTTCAATGCATAATTTGCCTAATTTGCATACTCATATGGACAAAAATTAACTTTGAACTAAAAATAATAGATTCGTTTTATAGAACTTCCGTTCTTCTCAGCAGCATTTACATTACAAATCCTAAGCCTTATTCATGTGAATGAGATAACAGCGATAGCATTTGTAATGTAGTACGGTACACTGAATAAATATGACAAAAAAAGTCAGAATTAAAGTGTCTTTACACATGCAAATTATGCAATACTCACTTTAAATTACTGAGAATTAAAATCTAATTAAAGATTGCTGACTCAGAGGAGAAATGTTCTTAATTAAAACGCTTTTTGTTTTTTCCCCCCTTTCAGGTATTGCTTTGTTTTTGCTTTGGGATACCTCACTGTGTGCCAAATTACCAGAGTCTATATCTTTGATTATGGACAGTATTCTGCTGATTTTTCTGGGTAAGGAGAAAAAAAAAATCTCTCCATCTTACCTTCCCATGTGATGCTGCACCTCTGTTGTTGTTTTTTTTCCCTTTACAACCCATGGCTGTATGATGAAACCTGAATTGTATCCGACACAAATGTATATGTCTGTAATCTGATGCCACCTTATGAGTTAAATCTGAAGGTTTTAAGGAATTTAGCTTTTAGTTTTTCTCTTTCTGGGGTTTTATGTTAGGTGTTCCAAAAAGGAAAAGCCAAGGAGAGAGGCTCCTATGTGTTCAAGTAGTCACACAGCCCTTAGAACTAGAAAGCTATGCCTGTATGTGTTCTCATTTTATATAATGACCTTAACCTACATTTGGTTGGAGCCATATGTGAGCAAAATATAATTAAAAAGGTGAGGTAAAAATGAAAAGTATTGGTGATTCTTCTCAGTGCTGCAGACAGAAACAAAGCACATCATTTCCTATGAATGTTTGCTCCTGGCGGTTCTTTGATTTAAAGGGGCATTTTGGAAATAAAGAGAGAACTGTGTGTAAGTCTGTTTAAAAACAACAGAAGCATTACCTGCTTCTCGGGAGTAGTGGGAATGGCATTGGTGTTTGGAGTTCAGTACTACCTGTATTGTGTAACAGTCGTGTTTGCCTTGTTGCTTCTCAGTCTTCATTGGTAAGAGTGCAAAAACTACCTTGTGGGCTGAAGCCTGTAGCTTTTATGGTGAAGTTCATCCATCCTGTTCTCATCAGAGGAGATCTAACCAATGCAGACAGCAGAGCCTGGAGGGCATCAGCTGACCCACCACTGAGTTTCTACCTTGATGTGAACTGGATCACTTGCCCCCGACTGTCTTGTCCAGATCTCTGCTGACTGTAATGAGAGATTGTAACAAAGATACATGCATACAGACACACAAAGCTAGATTTACAAATGTTGAGTTGAATTTCACCATTATGAGTGGAATCACGATCCAAATGCTGTCTCTTACAGATCACTTAAGGGCCAAACTGTACAGCCTTACATCAGCCACTCACTTGGGAAGCAGTGTAATTGCATTTGCCTGTTACTGCTCTAAAAATATTAATAGTAGCCTGAGCACACCGTTGCTCAATTGTGACTGTATTGCTCTGAGAGCAGCTGTCTTTGCGGCTGTATTCGATTGATGTTAGCTCCGATTTCTGCCAGGTCTAAACGTGTCCAGAGATTCACAAAGTCTATGCTCTGCATAGAGCTCTCTATTCAAACGGCCCTTCCATGCTTGGGAGCTTGGCGTATGCGTATTGTATTAAATCTCTGGCATAAACTGCATCTGCTCCCTTGAGACCTGAGACAGGAGTTGTTTCCAAAACAGGAGGACAACTGCATGCTGCAATTTCAACTGAAAGAGGCTATTTTCCATCAATTTTCTCTAGTTCCAGAGAAAGAGAGTGAACTCAGAATTAACTAAAATGTCCCAACCAGCTGGTGAATCCCAGCACCAGCAGTTCTTTCTTGGTACCAAAGAAGCTGGCACAGCTTCATTTAGTGGTTGGCCTTGAAAGAGCTTTGAATGAACTTAGGTATTTCTTCTAGCCCATCTTGCCCAACTGAAGTGTCCAAGCCCAGAGAATCTGTCAGTGAAATTTGACCTCGTGCTGGAGGTGCCATTGTGATTCTGGCTTCAGTACTGACCGACCCCAGGTGCCTGCAAGCCTTCCACGGCTTCCTTGCCCTTCTGCCAGTACCTACAACGGAAATGAAAATTGATATTCTGCCACACTGTTCCAGAAAGGGCTCTTCCTCTTTTAGTCTCTAGATTGTTGCTCCTCTGCCACATCTCTGAGGGTACTGCAAGAACCATTTCAGAAAGAAAAAATACCAGGATCTGCTATGATAACAATGACATGTATCAACTAGAATTATTGTAAGGTCTGTCTGAGCTCCTCCTGGGCTCCATCCCTTGGCTGGGCAGGATCCATGCATTCACATGTCCATTTACAGAAGGAAAACCCGTTCTGTTCAGAATCAACTGGAGATCTATGACAGCACCAGACAAATCTTCAGCTCAGATGCTGAAAAGAGATATTCCAGAATGTCCATTCTCATTTAGTTTTTTTCCTTGCTGATCCTCACCTGTCACTCTAACCTTGATAACAGGATTTTTTTGGGTACTGGTAATACAGCAGGAAACTTCTTCCCTGATTGCATTTGAGAACTGAAAATACATTGTGCTTTGAAATAACCTGAAGCCTAAAAAATATCATTTGTCAGGCTGAGCCATCTGGAAAAATACTTGTCAGGAGAGGAGGACTTGATGGCTACAGCATAATCTTTTTTCTGTTTGTTTTTGTTATTGTGTCTCCGGCTCATATACTACTAGGCAAATAAGATATTTTTAAGAAGTGTTTTCTAAATTCTGGGAACGCACGTTGTATGTTTTTGTCTTCCCTACCCCTGTTAGGGGTTAGAAATGCTGGGATTTACATCAGTTGAAAACTGAGGTACAGTGGAGATGGTACAATTTCTTAGTAAACTTTTCTGTTTTCTGGTGCAGTTTAAACTGAGTTACTTATCCAGTGAAGAATCTCTATTGGACAGTTTAAGATCCAATAAAGTGTAGGAAATTCAACACAAACTGAACTCCATTGGAGTCAGCATAATTATGCTAGGTTTTAGTTTTATTGGATATGTTTACTTGAAGCACATAATAATTGTAGATGGAAAAATTAAGCATAGGACCAGCTGTTAGTAGAAACAGTGAAAATGGTCTGCGTATCTAAATAAGTAATACTGCTGCTCAACTTTGGTATTCTTATTGTCCTTCATTTACTGCTGCTGTAATTTATAATGCATATAGTTGCTCTTACTGCCCTTTTTCCCTTATTCTTCCTACTGAAAAAAAATAAAATAAACAGTGCTATTAAAAAGTAAGCAAGGAACACTTTGGCTGTGTTTGTGGAACCTAATGCAGCAATAAAAGGCATGGTTTATCCTGTATCTAAGGAGTAAATTATTTTCATAGCTTGAAAACAATGTAATGTTTTGAGCTCCAAAAACATACCTTGCATTGGAAACCTTTCACTCGAGAGTAATTAACCTGGCTATTAGCGTAACATTTTCCTTGATATTTACATGTCAAAAGAAAATCTGGATTTTTTTCTAAACTATTCTTTCTTCCTTTCTCGTAACAGTCCAATGATGATAATTACACAGAAGATAACTAGTTTGGCATTTGAGATTCATGATGGTAAGATTTCTCTAAGCTGTCTTTAATTTTCCATTTAATGTTCTAAACAAAATAAATGTGGAAAGTTAGTCATGAGCCAGTTCAGTGAGTTCCTTTAGTGTAATTTGTGTTTTAGGACAAAGCGTGTTATTATATGTCAACTCATTCTTTTGGTGCTTACTCTAGGAAGTATCAAACAATGTAGCTCACACGCTATACAAGCTCTGAAAATGCTTACTTTGTGCGGAAGCTGCTTATTAAAAGACCAAATACTTTTTTTTGGCTAAAAACAATTGACATTCTTGTGCTGGAGTATAGATTCTGAGCATTAGCCAAATAATTTCAAAATTCAGAGGTCACTGTTGTTGAAGGACTGGTGGTAGCAGTACATTGTGATCTCAGTTGCTGAGCACCTCTTGTTTTAAACAACATAAATATTATGTGTGGACAGACTTTAGTGCTGTTGTTCATTTTTTGCGTTCTGATAAGACGCTGTCCAGAGAAGCTGTAGGCTGTAACATTCACAAATATGAAAAGACTGGAAAACACTTCTTGTATGAATTCTTGAATGAATGAAAATGAATGAACAATGCTAGACATATCTAGCTGCTGTCTAAAAAGGTAAAAAAGCTGATGTCTGACTTCAGAGGAAACATACTCCGAAGTATTAGTTTTGCCAGCTATAATCAATTAGAGTACAGAGTATGCAGATTAGAGGAGACAGCTTATTCTGAAGAAGTAATAATCCTGTTATCAAAGGTAAATGCCGAACTATTTGAACTCCAAACTATTACTTTGCTAAAGGAGTGAGGTATTCCAGATTTGCAGCAATCATGCACGAGTAGTGGAGTTCTGTTATAGGACAAGCAGGGGAGTGTTTCTGGTGGTCTTGAAACAAATATTTAATTTAGTCAGATCTATTCTTAACTTTAATTATGAACTGCACAATATTTTTTTACCTACTTAAATTAATACAGACCATCTGCATTTTCCTAGCAAGTCTAGATTATTTTAGGTATGAATTTGTTTGAGATAAATTTCATGATAGATACTCAGAATTCAACTTAGTTCCTTACTGGCTCCACATCAGAGATCCTCTAGGGTCTCTGTCAGCTTGTGGGGACACAGTGGAAAGCTCTCTCTCTGGTTGCATTTGCAGTTTACAGAGTTCTTTAGTTGGATGATCACAGCTGCTAAAAGCACAGTGGCAGCATGATGAGACCAGTGTAAATTCAGGAGCATCTTTGAGTCTTATCTCAGGAGATGCTTAAAAAAACACAAGTACAAGGGAAACTGAGGTTGTATTAAATCAATGATTTTTAAGCATAGACAGCCTGCAAGGGATCTGTCAAGAGAAATCAATGAAAAAAAGCCTGCTGCCAGTGGGCTTTTGTTCACTACACAAAGATCCTTGCTTCCACTGGAAAATATTTTAAGAGACCTACTGCTAAAGGAGGAGATAATGCTAAAAATCGCTGTACGGATGGATTAATGGCACTCTGAACCTTTAGCCACATCAGCTTGGCTATATTCATCACCAACTACTTTTTGGTTATTTTTTCTCCTCTCCTTGATTTTTACCAGTACATCTAAAGAAAGGTAATGAAAATGGAAGATCAAAGGTGTTGCTGCACTGGAAGATATTAATAAGCTTCAAGGCTCTAGCTGTAGTCAGGTTGGCTTTGTGGTAAAGGCAAGTCTTCTACACTTGATCTTTTCCAGGCAGCCTACTCACTGAGTTCAGCCGGTTTCAGTATTACATTCGAAAATCCTGGAAAGAATTGGGTGTAATCATGAAGGACACTCACTCACTCACGCTGCAGAATAGTGTGTCTGCTCTTAGTGGATATCCTTGATCCCAAGTTGAACACTAGTACTTCTGTAAATAAATCATTCTGTAACTGTTACAACGCTGTGCACTTATTGCGGGCATGTTCTTTTACAGCAGGAAAAATCTATGCAAGTTTCACAGGAATAATTTAAGTTTGATGTGTAATACTAGCTTTTCAAAAGGTTGTATGGGTTACAAAAACCAATGTAAGTTTAGTCTGCGCCTTTGGTGTTTTGAAGTTAAGCCCTTGATAATTCTTGTCTTCTTAAAGGTTCCTCGTACTTAAATGAAGACTGACAAAAATGAATAGTCAGTATGTTACATTTTGTATTTCTTGCTAACTATCACACATATATTTTAAAGGCAGAAATGGTTTTGCATGGTTCAGAGACTGCTTGTGTCCATCTTCATTCTTTATGGCAAGATTTAGATTTATTAGTGTAATGTTAGGCTGATGACAGAGTTAAGGGGAAAGAAAGGAACTTTTAGTACTTCAAATTCTGTCTGAAGTACCTTTTTCATCGAATTTAAAACTGGCATGTTTTGGAGAAGGAAAGGTACGTTGCCGATATTCCAGAAGTAGGCTGATTGCCTGCAGTTAGTTTAGGTAGACTAAAAATGGAGAATTTTATTTGCGCAAGAATTTTCCAGCTAGGAGACGCTGTCAAATAGAGAAGGTTTTGTAATTGTAAGGTACAAAAAGTTGGAGCAAAGGAGAAAGATACCATCGCTGCTTAACTCTTCTATCTTGCGATGGCACCGATATATTTTATTGAAAAAAGATGGGTTAACAAAGTTTAACGATAAGTAAAACAGCTGTTTAACAAGCTTTGATGGCAAGGTACACTTGGTTATTCACTGCGTAGAGGACAGGATCAGAGGAAATCGTCTAGAAGCCCTTTCCATTGAGTCATGAGGTTCTGAGTGGACCCCCGTGCTTTCCAAACTCCTCCTCAGAGGAGCTAGGGTGCAGCAGGATCCAGTCTTAGTCCCAGACTGACGGTGAAAGATCAGCTTGGGCTGGAGGACGCCATCACGCACAGTGAGCTCTCCCTCTTTTGCTCATAACCCGCATACCTGCAGATGAGCATCACTCGTACTGCAATTCTGCAGGAGCTGGGAGATCTTTACAGGAAGGAAGGACCCGTATCAACATCTAATCTCACTAATCTGTACGTGCTTTGACAGCTTGTTTATAACTCCAGTGCTCAATGAACCTTAAAGAGTCTCTTCAAATGTTTATATTCATAACCCATGGAAGTTCTGGAGCTCACAACATATTTATTTTAAAGGCACCAAGAGATTCAATCACCAAAACCAGGGAATATTGGCTTGATATTTGCTATTTAAAAGGGCAAAAATGTTCATGACTTCTTCCAACCTCATTCTTATTTCTCTTCTCTAACTTAAACTAAATTACGCGTACAGATTCAAAAAAAACCAAAACATAGTCACTTCTTATATGTGATTCTCGTATAGTAAGACAGATGTAATTCTTCCAAATTTCCTCCATATTACTGTGTTGCTGTTGTCCAGAAAACTGTCTAGACACAGATAAGAAACCAGAAGCATAACACTCTTCTTTTAGCTTCTTCTTGGTTCCTAGAGGCTTATCTCTCACATGCTTTCTGGCCACAGCTAAATAAACTTTACTGTTCTTGTAGACACCCTTTTGCTATCACTCATGCCTTGGTTTTCATCTCCGCAGTTGCTAATGCTTAAATGCACTGTTCCAGGAACACAGCTTGCTTTTCTCTAATTATTATGTCCTGATGGATCTGGCGCCTTCCATTTTTAAAAGCAATAGAGCAGACATTGATACTGATCTGGTGTGGCTCTGCATTTACTCTGAGAGCTAAAAGGAGATAAAGTACACTGAATATGCAGCTGAAAAAGTATTTTTGTTTTATTTTGTTTGGATTTTTTTCCTTCTTTTCCTTGCCTTTTCGTTTTCAATCATGCATCAGGAAAGTATAGTTATGTGCTAGTCTTACAGCAATATTTTGGGTCTCCCTACATTTATTTTGCTCCAGCAGCAGCATGTGAGGACAATGGCTGGATTGTCTGATGCTGTTTCTCCTCATATTGCTGTTGTACTATTGTATAGTGTTTTGAGATTTACAAATTGGCTGTTAGAGCCTATTTTCCTCCCCAAATTGTGGAAGTATAGTCTTTGTCCCATGTGGTCCCTGAGGAGATGATATCTTAATGGACAGATGAAACATATAGGAAAAAAAGATAAGGAAAAAGAAAAGTAATATTGGACAAGTGTGTTACTATGTTAGTTGCAGTGGTCTTAATTATCTTTTACAACCACCTTCATACAGTCAAAGCAGTACACCATACACTTGGGATGGTTTTTAAGCAACATAATTTGAAAGAAAAGGCAAATTTCATGTTGATTTGCAGCTAATGAGCAATCCTGTCCGAATTGCAGCACCTGCTATTCTGATAGTAGTACTGGCTTTGTTAGCTGTTCTCAGACAACATAAGGCTGCCAGAAGTATTGAAGAATGTTTCATGTTTAGACTGATACAAACGTTCCATCTTTATTTTCAGTTAACACTTTGCCTTCTCCTTTTCTCAAAGGCAAATACTTCCCATATTCAGCAGGAATGGTGTGGTGGTCTATTGGTTTTTTTTTGTTGTTGTTTTGGTTGGTTGGTTTTAATTACAATGCTTTCTTCACAAGTCTAGGAGTTTCTTTTAGCGTTCTCTCTGTCAATTGTCTCTTGATCTATATTTTGTACATCTTTTTTTAAAGTGCTCCCTCTTGTGTTAGTGACAACATAGCTATTGTAGTGGTTACCAAATCACTTTAATTACTCTACATGCCACTGATGTGTTAAGGAATTGTATTTCTCAGCTTCTGAGACTTGGGTTGTTTTGGGCCCATGTTTGATCATGTCAAAATTTCTGATTTTTTTTGCTTTTTTGTAATTTCTCTGCAATTTTACTTAACTGAAATCTGCGTCTGTTTTCTGCCAGTGTGCTAGTAACAACTAAAACTGTTACAGAATGTCTGTGTCTTCTTCAGATCTTAAAA
The DNA here is from genome assembly GCF_002078875.1 of Numida meleagris. Classification (NCBI taxonomy): domain Eukaryota; kingdom Metazoa; phylum Chordata; class Aves; order Galliformes; family Numididae; genus Numida; species Numida meleagris. Next base: position 96,678,012 of record NC_034411.1, on the reverse strand, counting down.
TATTTCAGTAATAGCGTGCATTTAAGCTCAGCTGGGGATCCATTTCTGAACCTCAAATTAAATCTTGCCATAGTTTCAGCAGGGCTTGTGATATGATCTTCATGTTTAAAAGTATTATTAATGTAATATAATATCATATTTAAGCATTATTAATGAGTTCCTTAATAGCCAGTTTTTCATGCAAATGTAATGGTGGATATATTCAAGCAGATTAACTACCAAGCTGGGGTAATACCAGGATATAACGATAAACATTCTACTGTTGTAGTGAGAAAGCCTGGTAGTAGCCATAACAACCTTTAATAAAACCTGTAAGGAAGGATATTGGTATGTACCCAAAGATGTTGATTTACCTTTATGATGTGATCTCCTGAGGAGGAATGAACAGATGCAACTTCCTCACAATCTAGATCAATGGAGATAATTTTTGTTAGTGGTGATTTACAAAATTCTTGTACACAGAAGGAATGTAGGCTTATTTCCTACTTTACAGATGAGAAAACTGAGTTATAGTTGCTGAATGGCCAGATAATTTCACCTCTCTCACAGATGTTCGATAAAACCCATTTTCTCTAATCCCCACTGTGTGATTTGGTAGCAACTAGGAGATGCAACCATTGCAGAAGTATGCTGCTTTAGAACAGGAGAAAACATTTCTCATAATCCCTAGAGAAAAGTTAGAAAAATTCATAAATTCCCTACCAGTGGCATACTGATGAAATGAGGTTTCTTTGTCTCCTGTGTGTAGCAGGTAGTGAACAGCTGTGATCTAAGGCCTCTTTCCCCATGGGCAAATACACTGCCTCAAAAGTACTGAATGCATTTATCTTGCTTTAGAGAAGGTTGGACTTGATGATCCTTCCAAGTACCCACCTTGAAGAGGTTTTAAAAGCATCTTTTCCCCTTTTCTATATGTATTTTCTATAAATTAAAAAAAGTTAGGAGTACCTTTCTGAAAGCTTTCAAGAATGTGACACAGGCACTGAGAAAATGTAAAAAAAAATTTAGGGAAAGGCACTGACCTCCGAGAAGCTAGTGACTGGAGTGAAAAATTCGTGGAAGCTTACTTGTATACTGTATGCTTGAGACAGCAGGTGTATTGCCTGCCAGATTATGTAGGGGGAATGTAACTCCACACATATGTATATAGGTGTACTTGAACCTATTTTAAATTTGTCAACTCCTTACCCTCTAGCCCTCCAAAAATATAGGTTATATTTCAGTGGTTAGATTATTCGAGTTTTTTTTCCCTCATTTTGTAGCACATCAGTGGTGTGAAATCTTTCATTAGGCTAATTCCCTGTCTTCAGTCCAGCCTTGTGCAAGTTAATTTGGAAACACTTGGTCACTGCTTTCTCCTGACTCAAGGAAAAAGGTATCTGCCAGGATTTAGTGCCTGAGACCTGTTACATTATGGCCTTGTAGGTTAGGATAATTTTCAAAAAGCTTCTCCCACTTTTTTTTTTTTTTTTTAAATTCAGGACAGCATAGAAACTTTTGCTGTAGTACTAAGATGGGACATGTAATGGTGGGGATGGCAAAATGTCTGCATGAAGTCAAGGGCCATGCTTCGACCTTCAGTTTCTTTCCTTGGGTGTGAATGAAGGAGGGTGACTTTCCACTGTAAAGCTCAGGAATGAAGAAGGTATTTTTTCAGGTTGTAGGAGATGCCCATTTGCTGAGCCTCCTGTATCCATCTTGGCTTGGAAGATGAGTGCACTTTTTGAGTCTTAAGTGTCTGTATGTCATAGTTCCTGGAAGCAAATTAAGACAACAGAGTTATCTTCCCTTTAGATAAGAAGTATTTCCATGAGTCATAGAATTGAGCGAAGTTTGATATCTCTTTCTCCATCTTTTTTTTTTGTCTGAAACTTGACTGATTTTGATATCTAACTAGAAAACAGACTCCATTTGAAATCTTCCTTATGCTTAGATCAAATGTAAGGGCTCCCGTCTGTGGATTTGATGGCATCAAGGGGCAGGCTTTGAAGGCAATCTTTCTGTGAGTGAAGGAGGATCCTTTCCTTCTGTATAATCTGTATAATCACTTATTTTTTTATAATGTATTGTAATTTCATATCTATGTTACCTCTACACTTTCATTAAACTTGGATGGAGACTGGCTTTTGGTTTTAGGAGCTGCTAGGAAGGAAGATAATTGAAGTGGGATTCCATAAGGTTGATTTCCCTTAGGAAGCTGTGTTCCAGTAGATGAATGTTTGAATGCTTGCAGTCACAAAGGAAGCTTGCTGATGTGAACAGCAGAGGATGGATTTACACGCTGGTGTCTGAGCTAGAGGCAGGCCTGCAGGAGGAGCTGAAGCAGCCATTTTGGCAGGTGCTGCTGGCTGCCCTAAGCCAGGCCTATCTGAAGGAAGGAGCTCAGCTTCTTCTGTCCCCCCTTGGATTACTGTGTTTTGTAATTATTTGAAGTGTTGAAGGTTCCGGTTTTGAACATTCTTTTTTACAGCAATATGAATTCTCAAAGTTGCTTTTCAGGAGTAGTCCACCAACATTTCAAAAAGTGCCAGGTGTGGCAAGAACATAAATTCAGCCTTGCTGCTGAATGTAGCCTTAGCCTGCTCCTGTCTGCTAGCAGGGCTTAGGGTTCTGGGCAGGGACTCTTTACTGTTGCGCCTGCTTCAATGGACCTTGTTTATAATCTTTACTTGCAGCATGAATGTACTTTTTAAAGGTCTGCACTGGGTTTCGAGTAGCATAAATCTGTCTTGGGCTGCATTCATATTACATATCAGAGGTGTATGACCCTTGGTTACTGCTGTGTTAATGGGACTTGGAGTTTAACTTCCCAGACTGGGAGTAAAGGGTTCTGAAACCTGCAGTCTTTGAAATGTGAAGAAATGTCAGGGAACTGTATTTTTCATCACTTATTACAATCCTTCTTAACACTCTCCTGAAATCCATGTGGTTTCAGGTTTGGGCACTGTTGGATATAACTGAGGATATGAAGGTTTATAATTTTGTCAACAGTAAGAAATGATTGATCCAACTCCAACAAAAATATTATGTGACATAATATCTCTGAAATTACTTGAGAACATAAAGAAAAAAATTATTTTTCAGCAACAGCTTGAGGGTTGCTCTACTGATTAAAGCCAGTACTAATTAATGTGTTGTTTAAGCTTTTCTTTATTTTTCCTTTTCTCTGTGTTCTTTTCTAGGTATGTTTCGAAAAAATGAAGATTTGACACCATCACAGAGGTGCTTGGCTGTAAGGTAGGTTTTCAGTGAACTGAGAGTCTAGTTTTGGGGGCAGGAAGAAGCTGATGGTTTGTGTGCTTTATTAATACTTGGTGGAATTGCTACAGTTTCTGTTCAAGATGGAGAGTTTACAAACTTGGTTAAAACAGGTCCATGCATTTTATGTTTGTAACCTAAGTACAGGCATCTATTCTCCTGCAAAATATCACTTAAAATGGAATGTTTTTCTTAAATATAAAAGCTAAGTTCTATGTGTTATATATGCAAATTACATCCAGACAGGAGACTAGTTAACATTTAGTGCACATAAAAAGTAGTTGGCAAAGGAACATACTTGTCTAATTTCTGTTTTTCAGCATTTAACTTACCTTTTTTCCTTTCTTTATTCAGGAGACTTGCTAATAATATGTAGTCCTGGGCAAAACAGTCTTGACTTGAGGAATTTTCCTTAATTTAGGTTAACAAAAATCTTTGTTTGCTGACTCCGTTATTGAGGAATAAAGAAAACATAAACAATTGACAATTAACAAACACTTTAGGGAAACACCGTTCCTCCTTCTTCCCCAGGCTCAGCTTCAGTCAAACACCTCATCAGGTCAAGGAGAAAGTCACGAGAGTTAAAGACATCATTCTGAAAATGCTCAGTATGGATTGGAAAGTGATGCTATGTTTAGAGTGTTTTAAGTTGTGATTACAAAATATGCACAAATTGCTTTTCTGCATTTGGTTGTTACTGCAATTAGAGTAAGCGATGACATGCAGTATGACTTCTCCTACTGTGGAAATTCTGTGGAACTACACATTCCATCTCACGAGCTGCTTGTCTTTGAATTACAGACGCATGCCAAGTCTACTGGAATATTTAAGTTACAACTGTAATTTCATGGGTATCCTGGCAGGCCCGTTATGCTCTTACAAAGACTATATTACTTTCATTGAAGGCAGATCATACCAGCTGCAACAGTCTGAAGCAAATGGGAAGGAAGATACAAAATATGAACAAACGGATCCTTCTCCAAATGTAAGATGTATGACTCTGACTCTTGCAGTGCCGATGCTGATGTAATCATTGCATGAAAAGCTTGGTTTGCACTGTTCGTTTACAGGCATAACTGCTGAGCTGTATCTGGAGTTCATTCATCAACAGTACAGTTCTCTGCTCAAAAAGTTAAATACCTGTTTTTTAAGCTAGGTTTTCTCCATGGTTTCCAGTCTGGATCTTGCGGACAAAAGCGAATGAAACTGGTGCTTCCTAACAAGCTTATATGGTAAAAAGCCATCTTTAGATGAAGCAGCTAATGCATGTTTTCTTCAAAGTGTATGCTGTGTACAGGGAAGACAAACTGTATGTCTTGTCTTTTGAAAGTGGATGAGACTTCACAATTCCTGCAAAGTTTTATGAAAGTTCTCAAATTCTATTGTTTTGTAATGTCTGCATGCAGCAAGTAGAAAACAGTCTTATGCATTAAGTCGAAAAACACTCATAGAAACAATTTTTCCTGCTTTTTTTTTGTGTAGAGAGGTGCTAAAGCTGGATTTTATTTTTTTTTCATCTGAAGATGTAGTGAAAGGTATATTAGTGATCGCTGCACAGCTAGTCATCCATACAGCCTCTTTCTTTTCTCTTTGTTCCTTTATTGGAAAAGATAATATGTATGTACAGAAGAAAGTCCAGTTGATCCTACCTTACTGAAGAGATTGTATGGCCTGAATTAAAAATCAAAATTTCCAAGAGCTTGTACCTTTTGTAATTTAATCGAAAGAGATTAATGCTGAAGGTACTGAATATTATCACTCTCTTCATATGTTCTTAAATAGCAGTGTATCTGTCTTATACATTTGTGTCTAAGCTAATTAGTACTACATAATAAAAGCAGAATTATCGTGGAGTCAACTGGAGCACCTTGCGTTAATGGCTTTCACTAACTCCAGTAGCAATTACTTGTTTTCTGCTCGTCTTTTAGACTGCTAGCAGTTGCTAGAGCAGATGAAGGCATTCCCACAGCTGACTAGCTGCTTGTCACATCCTGCTAGCTGGAGGTTTCCATCCCCTAGAGAACAGAACATACGAGTGCTTCTCAATCAGTTGTCATCTCCAGCCACTTCCAGTCTTTGAAAGTGGGTGAGGACATTTTGCACATTCTGTTCTACCGGTCTTACATGGTTGTTGCAACTTGCACCAAAGAAATATAAGCAAGTGGCTGGAGAATGATAATATTTTAAATTGCTCTGCATGTTGGCAAGGTACCTAAGCTCATGCAAGTGTGCTGTTGAGGAAGTCATGAAGAATAGAGAGTGACAAATGAGACCTGCTTGCATAGATTGGCACTTCATAGTCTGTCCACAGCCTGCATTTCTGTGTTGTATTGGCTAAGCTGCATACTCTTAGTTTTTAAATGACTTTTTATCTTAGGTACTAAAATCCTATTTCTGAAGAAAAATATCATGCATAAGTAAGGTTACTACAAATAAATGGACCTAACCCAATCTGCTGGTATCAGGACTTCTGAACATGCATCTGCTGGTTGCCTTGTAGGGCTTCATAGCTTTTTACCACATAATCTTTCTAGTGACCCAAATAAAATAAATACAAATAAATGTAAAACTATAACAGATTCTTCTTTCAGGTAGGCTGTTTTCTTTAAAATGTATTGCTCTCAAAATGCTTGACGTTTTTTGCAATTTATGCTGCTTTAGATTTTGACATAAAAAGTAAAAGAGAAGTTGACTATGCTGTCGATACTTCATCTCCCAGCTGGTGTTAGAGAAATCTGGCTGCATTTTATAACACCAGAGAGTATTGTGTGCTTTTGGAGAAATGTGGATGTTCACTGCATTTGCTGCATCGATTAAACAATCCATTGTTTTGTTCTAGAAGAATGTTTAAGTCCCATTAACTTCATGTTAATATCTTAAATTTGTGCTTAGATTCTCGTGTTACTTTTAATTTCAGAGTAAATTGTTAGGTCACTCAGAAAAATGAAGTGTAATGGGGATTGGCAAATGTTAATATACTAAATGAAAAAAATATATCCTTCAGATAAGTTTACGGAAAGCCTCTTGTTAAATATAATTTATATAACAGAAGTAGTTCATGCCAGCCTCCTCCCCTCTCCTGTGTGTTGACTGCATGATATTAACTTGGTTTAGTATTTTTGCCGTGTTCATTGCATGTTAAATGAATCAAGTCAGCATATTAAAACTTATTTCTTATGTCCCTCCTATTGTGCCTTTTTGCAAGCTATCAATTGTTGGTGCTCAAAGTGGTGTCAACTCTCAGAAATTAATATCTGTCTTTGTAAGTTTCTTTTTATTATGGCTACCCTTAACATACAAGATGCCTGTCAGCAGATACCTGCTTTCTTGCATATTCTACAGACTCTTCCTATAGATTAAAAAAGTTCTCAGTTAATTACCTGTAATATTTAACTGAAGTGCTATCCTTTGCAAAATGATACACTTTAAAATAGTTCAATATTATGTTGAGATCCTTACTGTTTATCAGCCCAGAAGAAAAAAATATTCAAATAAGCCTTAAAGCACCTTTTATACTTTTTTGTATGTATTTGGATACATAATACTTGTTCATACAGCAGTATATCTATGTGAGCTCAGTGTTTATTGCTTCAGTTAGAAAGCTGCTCCTGAACTCCTTTCACTGGTTAGGAATCCAGCTTTCAACCTGCTTGCATTCCCATCTAATTTATGCACGTTTGTTTTTGCCCTGGCACAGTCTTCTAGCCTAAATACCTTTTTCCCTTCGCAACATTATCCGTATTTCATATTTTTATACAGGTATGCTCAGTTTTTATTCATCAAAGCTAAATGAGCCAGGCCCTTCTTCCTTCTTGATGAAAAATAAATTGTATATTCTACTTTACATGAGGTGAAAGGGACCCATCCTGCAGCTTCTGTTCTTGCAGTTCATTAGCAGAACAATTACCTTGGACTGTGGCTTTTGAGTTATTCCACAAGAAATGAGTTTTACTTTTTGATTTCATGTACTGAAAACTTTGGAGAGTGAATGAAACAAAATTTCAGACTTCTTCAAATGAGTTTCTTCTTCCTGTAAAAACTGACCAATCCTCCTGTGAGTGTGAAACCCTGTTTGTGCTTTGGCAAAGAAGAAAAACCAAATAGCAATAGAATTATAGGTAACTGTGGTGCCAGGTGTGGATTTCTATTTGTGTGTAAAATTACTCAAAATTTGAGTGCTCTAAGCAAGCTAAGCCTTAGGCTACGATGTAATGATGTGTTGAGGCCAGCCCAAGTATCAACTTGTGGCTGTGGCTTCTGAGTCTTGTACTTGTCACAGAATGCTGGTGTGCATTCCATGGCACGGTGATCTGATCAGTTGATCCCATCCATAGCTAGTTTATCAGAATTGAATAAATAAAAACAAAGCAAGGCAGATACCCGAAAGGCTAGTAGTTCTCCTCATTTGCTTCCCTAATCTGACCCACCAGAAGAAAAAGAGCAAAAACTTGTAGCCAAGGTGAGGAGAAAAGGCAGGACTGCTTTATTGCATTGCAGCCTGTACTTGGATTGTCCTTCAGAAATGTTGCTTAAAGCAGGCCTGGAACTGCAGCTCCCAGTCCTTGTAGCAGATGATGTCCAGTATTGTTTGCTGAGGACTTTAGTGTGCCTTCCCATGCCTGGGAGTGGTGTCAGTGGACTTGGTTGGGGTTCTGGGATTTATAATTATAGAGTGAATTAGTATTGTTTAAAAAACAAAAAAGAAACAAGAAAACATTAAGTAATATGCCATGCAGTTTCTGGATGTTATTATCCTTTTCTCTGTACTTAAATGTTGCTGCTAAAAAACTAAAAATGAATAAAAATATAAACAGTATAAATAGTACTAAAAATAGTAGAAATACATCACTTAAATAAATAAAAACACCATCCTCCTACAATACGTAGGATTTCTGCAACTACAGATTGAAAACCTCTGAGTTTATTTTTTAAAGGTATGACTGTATGAGTTCATTGCTTTTTCTTAAAATGAATTTCACTGAGAACCTGCTGCTGTTCCTTCAAAGAAGGGTTTTCACCTCGATGATTTAACTGAAAACCTGCAGAGAGGTACCAACATATTTTGGGTTGGACAGTCAGGTTGATGGTATAGTATTTGGAAAGATGGGCAAATAGTGGCAGTGGACAGAAGGGAGAACAGTGCTTATTGTGTGTCACCTCGTGTGTTGGTGAGACGTTGGTAGTGTGCATCTTGAAGAAATCCATGTGTTCATTTGGGTACTTAGTACTGCATTGTGAAACAGAATAATTGTTTTGGAACTAGGTATGTGTAGCTACGCTGGCTGAACAAGGACCTTAGGTACTGGAAGCAGGATGGGCAGAAAAAGGATTGTGGTTGTTTTTGTTCAAATACTTCAAAGAAAAATAGCTATATTGATTATTTTCCTGCCATGTTTAGTTTCACAGAAGTATAAATTAAAATTGTAATATTGACATTGAAATACAGAGTTTGCTTACGATGAAAACTTGAGAGTCGGATCGCTTAAGCACAATTTGCAATCTTCTCATCTCGGTGCTTGGTTAGTGTGTTCCTTTAGGAAGTTGCCCAGACTGTGGTAACCACCCCTGGGATACGGGTGAGACTAAGGACTTGAAGTAGCACATGTCAGGTGTTACTGCTCTGTGCATTTTGTAACAGAGCCTTAACAATGTTGTTGCCCTAAAAGGAGCATACTCTTTAGCGTGGTGGTTATAGAAAAACTAAATTTTGAGGAAATCTGAGTCCAGACTGAAGCTGAAGAGCATATTTTTACCTGTCTGTGAGCACACTGTTTGACTCCTTATCACTTGATCGTTCTAGCTGGGAAAGCGGGTCTTTATAGAACTGAGGTATTTTGGCTGTAAATTCATAAATTATTTCAGAATTTTATTGTTTTAGATCTTAGATATTGCAATAATCAAACGCAGATAATTGATGTATTGAGTTGGGCAGCAACTAAACACATGTATTATGCCAAAGATTTCAAAAACAAACTAAAATTTAGTCATTCTTTCTGGAATCTCTGCAGTAATTGTACGTGTCCAGTGCTAAGATACATGCTTTGTGTTTCACTGTCTTGGGAACTTATTTGTTTAGGCAATTTGGCAGTGAAATAAAAACTGGGGGTGCAAAAGAACTTCCTGTTACTAAAGGGGTTTCTCGGGAGCTCAGTGTAGTTGAATTTGATTTGCTGTGTTTGCCAGAAGCAATGGTGCTCACAGTGTAACCAAGATGAGGATATTTTTTGAACATCTCTAAAATGTTACCAAATATTTTAAATATTTGGTAGTAAATATTACTGAAAATTTGACATATATATGTATGCATGTTTAGGAAAGGCTAACTAGAACTTGCCGTTGTTTCCAGAAGGCTAACAAAACCTGAAGCTTATGAACGCTCTTATCTTAAACTTTGCAGATAGCTGTGGCACAGAAACTCTTAATCTGTGGACTGTCCTTACTCTTTCACATGACTATTACACAAACTTTGCCTGTGGAATACAACATTGATGAGAACTTCAGAGCTACAGCGTCGTGGCCTGTAAGGGTTTTCTACCTATACTTGTCTCTCATGGCTGCCAGACCCAAGTATTATTTTGCATGGACTTTAGGTAAGTGTGGAGAAAAACAGCTCTGTATTGAGTTTCATTTGAAATGCTGCACAAACCTAGTTTTAAAAAGAGACAGTGCCCTCTTGAGGCCTTATGAAAACATTATTACATTTAAGTATTACAAGGCATTGTCAGAGATACTGAATGATGTCTCTTTCTTGTGAAACAAAGCCTATCAACCACAGCACTAAGCGCAGTGTTGTGACAGCGTTGCAAATGAGATCACGGTATACTGAACAAAACTAAGTGAAACGTGAGGGTTTTTGAAGAGTGATATTGTTTTAATGAACCATGTCTTTTTTGCTTTTTGAAATGTGTAGCAAAACTAGTCTGATTTACAATCCTTAGTGTTTTGGACATATCTGAAAAGTAGCTCTAAAACTTTCTGTGATTAGTTATTGGTAATTTGCTTGATGTTATTATTCAAGCCTGAAAAAAAATGAGTAAATTGAAATTCAGATGTATAATTGTGTTGTTAACAGTAGATACGGTGGTATTTCCAGAATTTGATGGATGACGCTTCATTTTTAGTCTTTGTTCACTAAAAATTCTATTTGACAAATGGCACAACACCCATAGTCCCTCACCTAAGGCACTGAATAGACAATACAGTTTAAACAGTGTTTCGCTTTTTGCATCATATTATTTAAAAAACAGAACAAACAAAAAACAAACCCAACACACCCAGAACCAGAACACTGTATATATGTAACTTGGCACGCTGGATGTGTCTCACAAAACAGATTTCACTGATTTCTTCCTTCAGTTTTACATTATTTGTTTCATAATTCTTTTGAGAGAGAATCTGTGGGAAACAATGCAACAAAGAAAGCCTTAGTGTGCCAGAGCAGCATGACTCGTTTACTGCTTCCTGGTCATTGAATGAAGTGCTTTCAGCATGTCTGGATATAGTAATTTTGGAGCTTGTTGCAGAATGAAATATTTTTGAATATTGTGCTCTTAAACACCAGTATAATCATCTGTCAAAAGCAGGAATCGGCTGAAAAATGAATAATTTTCTGCTTTTCCCCCCATCATTCTTCCCATGGATTTCTACTTGTGTTTGCTAGCGGTGAAGAGTTAGTATGCTTTTGGTAAAATAGTAAAAAAAATAAATGACATCAATTCTGCACTTTTAGTTCGCTGATTTTTTTCAACTTTCTCCTTCAGTTTTATCTTATCTAAACTTGTAATGGATTGAGTAGAATGTGCAGGGGCCTAAACATTTGCTTTTGAGCTGTGCATTGCTGTTCTTTGCACTTACGGAAAAAGTCTGTTAGTAAAAGGAATTATTTGGAATAAATACTAAATGCTAGTTAATAAAATGAGTAACTGTAGTCTTTTTGCTCTAGCTAGCAAGGAATTGTGGAGTTCATGGTTCAGCTGTTTCTAAGAGCTTAAAATTATTTGAAGTTGACATCAATGATATGACTGCATGCATCAGTACAGGTTAGGGGCTGACCTGCTGGAAAGGAGATCTGCAGAAAAGTATGTATAAGTTCTGGTGGACAACAGGTTGGCCATGAGCCAGCTGTGTGCCTTTGTGGCCAAGAAAGCCAGTGGCATCCTGGGGTGCATTAAAAGAGCATGGCCAGCAGGTTGAGGGAGGTGATCTTTCCACTCTGTTCTGCCCTCGTGGGGCCACACCTGGAGTATTCTGTCCAATTCTGGGCTCCTCAGTTCAAGAAAGACAGGGAACTGCTGGAGAGAGTCCAGCAGAGGGCCTCGAAGATGGTGAGGGGCCTGGAGCATCTCCCTTGTGAGGAAAGGCTGAGAGACCCGGGGCTGTTCAGCCTGGGGAAGAGAAGGATGAAGGGGGAATTTTATCAATGCCTATAAATATCTAAAGGGCAGGAGGCAATGGATGGGGCCAGAATCCTTTTGGTTGTGCCCAGTGACAGAACAAGGGGCAATGGGCACAAACTGGAACTTCCATATGAACACGAGTTTACAGTGAGGATGACGGAGCACTGGAAGAGGCTGCCCTGAGAGGTTGTGAAGTGTCCTTCTCTGGAGATATTAAAAACCCACCTGGATGATTTCCTGTGCCACTTGCTGTATGGAACTTGCTTTAGCAGAGGTTTGGAGTAGATGATCTTCAGAGGTCCCTTCCAACCCCCAAAGTACTGTGATTCTGTGATATCGGATGTATAGCAATACATTTTGTTGCTTTCAAAAATAGCTGTTAAAGCTGTCATTGATGAGGGAAAAATGTAAATTACCCTCTATTAAATCAAGAGTCACAAATCCCTCTTCAAGACTTCTGAATGTTTGTGGAATCTGAGCTTCAGGAAAGGAACAGGGTGTTTGGGTCAATCATTTATTTTTTGAGTGGATTAGATTAGTACTTTCAAAAAGTTTTAGAGAAAAAAGGAAAATACATAGTAATGATACATAACTAAACCTATAATATAAATCCCTTTCAAAGAGTAATAAGTTGAGCAATTATTGTTGCCTTGCTAGTTGTAATGTAAGAGGTGACAATCTGATTAGAGTGCTTTAGATAAGTTCTGAGCTCACACGGTGGGCTAATGTCCTGCTACTGGAGGACCTGATCTGAACTGCTACTGCAGAGCCTTTTGGCTACCTTGCTTTCAGTTCCTTAACGTTACTTTTAATTGTGAGAGGAATAGGCATTCTTTTCCCCAGGGCCATTTGTACTGCCAGGGGCTCCACAGTGAGCTCACAAAGCTGAGGCAAAGGGCTGTAGAAGAGAGAAGGGTATCTGTACTGTGAGACTGATAATAATGCTATTCACACTTTCACTTTGGTAAAAGTTTTTTTAATTGAAAGTGGCTATGTAAGCATGGGTTCTTTGGTTATTCAAGCATCTAATACAGTGATCCTCGATACTTAAAAATAATACATGTAGCCTTTAAAATGTAACAGTTTGAACAGCCTGCCTGTTGTGTGATGCACAATACAGGCAGTTTATAATTTGTTTCTTTTTGTCTCATTGCAGCAGATGCAATTAATAATGCAGCAGGATTTGGTTTTAGAGGCTACGACAAAAATGGAGTTACACGTTGGGATCTAATATCAAATCTGAGAATCCAGCAGATAGAGGTTTGTTCATTGTTGTTCCAAATAAAGTATATGGCCATGTAGGTATTTAATTGTAATTACATTAACTATTTATACACATTTTGTTTATCAAGATAGTGAGTATGTTTTAAATCAGAAATGACACGTTCGTACCCTTAGGGAAGGATGTTAGAATACGTTTTACTTGTCAGTTGACTTCTGAAATATTTTGTGGTTATAAATAGCTGAGTAAATTCCTTATTCAACTCATCTCAAAATAAGTTTTTTGTGCAGTTTATGCACCAGAATTTGGAAATGTTTTGTAACATTTTACAATTACTGGCATAATTAGTTTGTTTTTCTTTTGCAGACTTCCACAAGTTTCAAGATGTTTCTTGATAACTGGAATATCCAAACAGCTCTTTGGCTTAAAAGGTATTTATTTCTCAAGGGCAAGCTCTTCTGCACTGAAGGTTTTTTAAGTAAGATGTTTTTGTAGAAAATGTAGCATTTAAAGCTAAAGCTTACAAAACAGTACAGTTGTTTAGCAATTGCATGGAACATTCTTCTTGCAATACCTGTATTAAAGCCTCTGAATTCAGATCACTTAGTGTAAAATGTCAGCTAATGATAGAAACTGTTTAACTTCTTCGCTGATCGTAGGAAACCTGAAAGTATTAATATGGAGGAGTCTTTTTTACTTTCTTTCCTCTTAGCATTCAAAGCTGTTCATGTTGCTGAACGCAGTAGGCAAAGCATGCACTGTTGGCTGCTAGCCTGTGCAGGCTTGGCATTTTTTAGCCGTACAGTGATACAGGAACTTCTATACACTCTGTGGGAGAACTTTCTGCACTCCTTCTGTAATGAGTGCGTGGCGAGTGTCAAACCCCACAGCATGCTATCAAAGAAACATTTGCAAATGAATATCCCTCAGGTGCATTTTTTTCTCGTCTGGGAAACAGACAGAGTGTCTAGTGATCTAAATCATTCTGCTTCCACCACTTCTCTGTGGTAAATAGAAAGAAAAACAAAAAAGTATTCTTGAGAGTAGTACACAGGTTTTGTTAACCTTCACCTAGTGTTTGTATACGTAGTCTTTTATCTGTAGGTCTGAGGTTAATGTAGACCCCCCATTTTGGGATCACTCAGAAGACTTTCTCTCTTAGTCTAGGATGGCTGGCAACAGCATGTTGCTTCCATCAAATTTCATTATAGTACATGCTCTGCCTTCGGTAATTTCTCCCCTAAATACGTTCCTGACCTAATAATAAAAATTAAACAAAAACAGAAATATCATTTGGTTATTCTGGCTGAATCAATAGGCACCAGAATGTATCAACTGCTAAGAGAAATTAATGCGGGAATATATTGAGAACAATTGGAGAAGAATCTTTGAGGATAATCTGAATACATACTGATTCTTTCCACAGTGAAAAGGGAGAAAGGTGGAAAATTTTCTTAAATTTTCATTTTCAGTAAAAGATTGTTTTAATGTCTGCGTACAAGGACCATAAATAGTGGCACAGAGTATTATAATTACCTATTACTTTGTTAGTTGTAATGCTGCATCAGTTTTAATAGGAAAAACTCATACATTTAAGCATAGAAACACTTTGAGTACGTCACTTGTTTACCACTTAAAAGAAGTACCTAAAATCTTAGGTATTTATCTCACAAGAGATACAGAAATGTTGGACATAAACATTGTTTCTCTTGGTTTTTTTTTATATCCTTGGAAGAGGAACCATTAGAATTACGAGTTTCAAACCCTGACTGTGTGTAGAAACTTTGTAAAACTATTAAGCAGTTAACTGATCTGCACGTCATAAAGACCCTTCAGAAGCATTTATTGTAGATCACAAAATAAAGCAGTTCAAAGGCATTATGGTTAGAAGCATGCATGTTAAAATGGATAGTTTATACAGTAGCAACATATATTGACTATATATATATATATATATATCTCATTATACTGTTTCCTCACTGGGAAATTCCTCAGCCTATTCATTTTTTTTTTTCCCAAAGGAAACATGTAGTTCTGTTTGCGAAACCTCTGTGGTTCTTGCTTCTCTCTTCTGACTTCTTCCCAGGCTTCCTCTCTTCTTACAGTGGATGTAGTATTTCTATAACCTCCAAGGTCTTTCCCTGGCTTGTTACAGGCAGAATGAATGATTTAAATGGATCGATTACAGTTCTTTTCTTTAGATAACACTGTTGCTAGTACATCAGTATTACCTCTGTCTTTTCTTTTGCAGAAGCAATCAACTGTTTGCTCATGCTCAGCTGATACTCAGTTTCTCCTACTGTTGAGTCATATTCATGATCAGCCATACTTTATCAGTAATATTACATGGACAGTTACCGTTTCGTATCTTCCACTTTTCTTAGATGTTCTAGACTTTGGACGTCATGTTGGTGATTTCGGAACATCATTCAAATCTGTCAGAATCACTTTGGATTCTAGTCCTTTATCTGCTGAGGAAACAATGCACGCCTTCTCTACCTCACCTTCCCATTCAAAAAAAAAGGCAAAGGGAAGACAGGCTGAAAAATAAACTTGTTAGCCTGCCACCCAAGCTAGTAATGAAAGCATAAAACCAGGCCAAGGGCAGGCCTTGCTCAACAGCTGATGCATATTCCCACTGCTAGAGCAAATCATTACTAAATTGAACAAGCCATATTTGAACAGATTTTCTCAGCCTGGACCCCTATTTCCTTGGTTTGCTTTTAGAAATGTCAAATAAAGCATTTCAACAGGATTATTGACAAAACCGTGGAGGAATTTTCAAGCTTACATTTAACTCTTTTAAACTGAGGCCTGATGATTTTTTCCAGTATATGTCTTTCCTGACCTGTGTTGGTAGGACTGAAATCTGGTTTGTTTGTGCAGTTAGTTTTTCTTAAGCTCCTGAATTCTTTACAGGGGAAAATCTGCTTAGTTAAAGCAGTTTAAACCAAAACAGAGATTGAAGCTGTTTATCGATATATACTAACAAGACATAATTAACCAGCAGTCAGTGAAATACACATTCAAGATTCAAATCATTACTACAACAAGTAATGTTTTGTAAGTGCATAGTGTTGTGGTTAAATAAACACATTTATTCTGTGACTAATCTCAAGGAGTTTAAAAAATACATGTGCATGACCACAGTTACAGGCAACCCACCCACACTCTGACGCGTGGGTTACAAAAAGCACCTCTTTTTTCCAGGTGTGGCTCCCTGCCTGTACACACTGCTTTTGAGAGAGGAGGGGTCTCAGCTTGGTGTGAACCTGCTGATTCACATGCCAGTTAGAGAAGCATGCAACGTGTTCGCATGCACGCAGCTGATAGGGATAAGATATTGCTCCCTGTGGATAGCGTACTGCACTAACAGTCCCCTGGCTGGCTGCAGGCTACATGGTGCGTTCCAGGGAGTATGCTCTGTCTTGGCCTTGGCAGAAGTCATGAAGCTGGTGACTTATGGCAGTGTGAAACAAGTTTGGATTCCAAGGTGTCCCCTGAGCTGTCCCCCAGAACTGTCATGCTGCTTTTGTACTTCTTTTTGGGCTGACACCTTCTTTGTTTCAAAAGTCTCTTTGAAATTTCCTGGTTACTGTTTAATCTGGTCACTGCTGCTTTCTTCTTTATTTTGGGCAAATGTCCTCAGTTAGTCTGGTGTATTACACGCACAAACACCTGCATCCTTCTTAGGTCCACATTTCTATCGTAACGGTTGTTAGCAAAGTACTTTGGCAAGGGGAGAGGGCTGTACTGGTACCCCACACGAAGGAACTCATGAGATAAAACTTGCTGCATCTATTTGAGTGAAGTAAGCTACGTTAGAAAAATACACTTTTGATATTTCAATGTTCAGATCCTGTCTTTTTTCCTTCTACTCTTTAACACTGACTGTATTATTCGATCTCAAAAAGCTTTTATCTATATGAAAGTAGAAGTGAAGTAGTTACATAAGTAGTGAATGTTTTGGCTCTCTGTATCATTGGCTTGTCTTCCTCTTTTAGTAACGGATCTACATTCTTTTCTTTCTGTCCCTTGCTATGTATTTATAAAACCTTTCTACGTATTGTTGTCAGTGGCCTTTTTTAGCTAAAACTCATTTTTGTTTGTTAGTCTTAGCTTTCTGTTCGTGCATGCTTTGTGCTGTGTACTCCTACTTCACTTTAGTATGCATCTGTTTCCATATTTCCTATTGCTTTTTGGTTTTCAGATCATTAAAGAACTTTTGATGAAGCCATATCAGGACCTTACCATGCTTCCTATCATTGTTCCACAACATGATGGTTTGTCGCTGTGTCATTTAATGCTGTCTTTTAGTAACTACTGCCTTTCTTGGATTCCTTTTTCCCTTGATCCTTCTAGAACTCCTCACTGTAGGACCTTGCTTAGTAATTCAGAGTTTCTGTTTTTAAAGAGCAGAGTTCAGCATTCTCCTTATCTGATATCCTCGCATTCCTCGAGTCATTATCATTTCATCATCATGCTCAAGACTGCCCTACACAGGTGTTTGCAACAGTATCTTTGTTACTCAAAATTGAAGGTAGTTGTTACTTTTCCCCTTTGCCCAGAAGTGGCTTTCACTTTATGAAAAATATATTTCAGACTTATTGCAAAAGTTTGTGGGATAGTCTCTGCCTTCTAGTCTGGCTTTTCAAACATATTTTTAGATGGCTTAAGATCCCTTATTAATACTGACACCTATCTTTGGATGCTTCTGTACCACTTCACTATAAATAAGTACCACAAAGGATGGCATTGAGCATAGATAGCACTGAAGGTTTAAATCTGCAGCTATGAGTAGCTTTAGGTATTTTCTGTAAGTCATAATGTAGTGGCATTATTTTTAAAAAATAGTAAACTGCAATTGCACTGCAAATAATACACTAGAGATGAGCCTGCTAAAAGTACAAATGCATAAATGATAACTGGGAAGGTTGTTAACAATCTGCGTCTCATGTTGTTTATCCTGATTTGTCTTTCATTTGCTAGAGTGTGCTACGAGCGAGCCACCTTCAGCCCGACAATCCAAACATTCATCCTTTCTGCCATTTGGCATGGGGTTTACCCAGGATATTACTTAACATTTTTAACAGGAGTACTAATGACACTAGCAGCACGAGCTGTAAGTATCAACCAAATATCTTCTTAAATAATAAGTAGTTTTGACAAAGAAAAGTGAGATCACGTGAACAAGGTTCAGGGACAGCTCACGGGTAGCAGTTGTGTTTTCTCAGCAGGATTTTACAAGTAAATTCAGCATAGGAAATAAGGAATCTTTTTATATTAGTCCCATTTGTTATTAGTTGTTTTATTAAGAGTCATGAAGTGTGTCATTAGAACTGATATTTGGAGTATTCTGTTGGGTTTTTTTTTTACCCCACTAGTCCTAACCTATACCTTCCTAGTGAACTTACGAAAATGGCTTACCACATAGGAGCTTTTCAGCAGAAGCCTTATGCTTCTCATTTTTTCCAAAACTAAGTGTTTACAGAATGGCTTAGTCGAATAGAATGCCTGCCACATTCAGACAAGTAGCCTTAAGATGCACTGGATTTAGGGGAGATGGGTGTGTACGCATTGTTTTGCTTAAATTTGACGTAAATTCTTAAAATCCCTGTGCTGGATTAAACATGCTGCCCTGAAAGGCAGGGAATTTCTGCTGACCTCTTCAGAAGTTAATGGGTGCTTTGAACGATGCTTCTTGACACAGTAGCATCTCTAATCTTTCTGTGAATTTTGTGGAAGTGCAACAAATTCTATGCAGCAAAGTAGCGGTAATTAATTTATTACTGATCTAACGACCTATTGTCTGCTTTTTCTAGATAAGAAACAATATCAGACACTATTTTGTTGAATCTCCTGCAGTTAAACTATGTTATGATATTGTAACATGGATGACAACGCAAGTAGCAATAAGTTACACAGTTGTGCCATTTGTACTGCTTTCTGTGAAACCCTCTTTCACCTTTTACAGGTAAGCACGTTCTCTTTATTTCCTTTACTTTTACTAAAAGGAAATACATTTATTTTCTTTGGCACGAGATTCTGATGGTATTCTACTGATAATTATAAGATTTATTACCTGAGCAAACTACTTGCATTCTAGTGTGCGAGCTGAGTTTGTGGTTTTTTTAAGAAATCCTTGACTTACTTTTCTCCTGCAGCAGGAAAATAAAACAAAGCCTTTGAGAGTAGTGTATGCACCTGACTGTTTTTATATCAACATCAGTCAATGACTTTCTAGAAGCAACTTTTTTGAAACAGTAAATAGTTCAAAGCAGATTTCTCTTCAGTTGGCACCTGGTACTTAAGAAGCGTAGCACCATCTCTGTTACGGCACTACATTCTGTGGGTGAAGGCTTTATCTCCATTTTCCCCTGACTACTTTTTTATTTAAAACAAAAATGTTTTATTGACTTAAATATCTTAAGCACAAACTACTGTATTTGAGTGGGTCTCGACAATTTATTCTTAAGCATCCTGTAAAACTGGTCATCGTTTTATTGAATTACTGGTTTTATTTGTTTTTCAGCTCCTGCTATTTCTGTCTTCATATCGCCAGCATCCTGGTGTTGTTGGTATTTCCACTGAAAAGAACTCAAAAAGGAAGTAAAAAGCATGAAAGCATCCAGCCGGCGTGGTCCAAAAAACTAGAAGAAGAAAGTCTTTTGCAAAAGAACAGTTATTCCACAACAAATAATAGTTTCAGTCAGAAAGAAGAAATATCCTGCAGATATCAAGCACTAAAACAGTGATTGAGGAATATTACGATGAATATATTTTGTATGTTTTCAGAAACCCATTTTTAGCACCTTTTAAAGGGGTTTGTATTTGTTTGCAAAGATGTTTAGTATGAAAAGAATGCATTACCTAGGAAAATCACATACAATAGCAAGACTGGAAACAAAACAGATTAACCCCTCCCATGCCATGTCCCGGTGGGTCACGCCTTATATGAAGATATTACCATTATTTCAATGGGCACTCAGGACTTGCAACGTATGTCCATAGGGTCATATGTGTGCCCTCTGCTGAATGTACGTTGTGTATCCCAAGGCACTGATGGGGTGAAATGAAATTGTGTCAATCTAGGATTAACAAATGGAAATTAATTTTTCCAAATGAATGACTTGCCTTAAACCCTCTATTTACTGAAACATTGTTTCTAAGTGGTATTTTCAAGTCTGATTTTGTGGAAAGTATTTCAAATATTTAATACTATATGCTATAAAGAAGACACAAATATGAAATGCAAAGTCGTTGGAAGGTTTTTGAACCTCTTCTCTAAAAGGGAATTGCAATAAGCATCTCAGTATTTGGAGGGTTTTCTTAAAGTATCTCAAACAATTACAGTACGTTATGGAACTGTAAACATTACTGATGCCAAATTATAGTTAGGTCTCTGTGACAGAGTCTAATTAAGGATAGCCCTTTCGAACAGATTAAAAAAAGTCATCTTAAGGTTCACCTTGTCCAGGGCTTCACAGCTCTAATTTAGGTTTCCTTTAACTTCAAGTACATAAAAACAATAAAAAACACCACCAAGTGGGCTTTGCAGCTAGAGAAGGAAAGGCAGCCAAAGTATACTGAAGACAATGTGCAAGCACCAGATCTTCAAGGAAGATGTGTTTTTACCCTTAGATACCAGAAATCTTTGTTCTAGAATATAATTATTCTACCAAAAAAAAAAAAGAGATTTTAGTACTTAAAGTGATCTTGAATTTTAAGGCATACAGTAGTTGATGATACTAGCAGCGTAAAAATGTCAAAATTAACTTGAGATCTAGTTCATAGTCATGAAATCACCACGATAAACAAGTTCTGTATGCTTGATCATTGATTGCCCTTAATGCAAAGAAGTGCATGAATTGGGGGAAAAGATTTTTCTTTAAGTTAGAATTTTAGATGCAGGTTTCACATAGTACTTGTCGGTAAAGTAATGAAAGAAAGAAATGCTTGAGAATATCTAACTGTCCGAATTATGGAAGAAAGTCAAGGGAATAATGCATTGGTTCTATCTATTCCAGACCATTTGATGAGATGATGGTCACTGCTAGAGTACTGTTATAAAGGGCTACATTTTAATTGTTTGTATTCTGTGTTATCTTTTTATTTTTAGTAAGCACAAACTGCTTATCCACATGTTGTCTCGGTTTTAAAGGTAAAACAAAGTACTACTGGAGAAAAATAACGCAGCTTGTTGAGTAACCTACAAATAAGTGAGAACAAATTTGTCATACTATTTTAATCCTGATAGTTTTGATCAAATATCTGGCACTGGTGAGGTCAGTATTCCCACTGCAGGGTCAATATTGCATTCCAGTGAAACTGCAGTGGTCATCCTCAGCTCTGGGGACATAACCATGCAGAAATAGTCACAATACTTCTCT
Source organism: Numida meleagris (assembly GCF_002078875.1). Taxonomy (NCBI): domain Eukaryota; kingdom Metazoa; phylum Chordata; class Aves; order Galliformes; family Numididae; genus Numida; species Numida meleagris. The sequence goes on along the minus strand of NC_034411.1, from coordinate 96,656,746 downwards.
GGTTTACTCTGCAAAAAACAAATTCTCAGTCAAGTCTCTGTAGTGACTGCAGTGACCTCACTGTAGTAATTCTGTGTCTGGCCTTTGGCTCCTTGCTTGAAACTTCAGGAGGAAAACATACTTTTTGTTGTTTTAATGTATGTAGGTTAGCATTAATTAACTGACACACTTGGAAAGGTGGAACCAAATGTGAAGTGAGTCTTAGATGGGCAGGGATGTTCATTGTTTCAGTGACAGCTGTAATATCTTAAAAAATAAAAAAAAAATCAGATTTCTGAATCCTTACGTTGGTCATCCAAATAGACTTCCCCTTGCATGGGGTTGCTATTGTCATCGGTTGTGTTTTTGAAACAGCATTTTTTCTTCCATTGTTTGTAAATAAGGGCGCACTGATTTCTTTATGCTTATTTATCCTTACTGGAGATAGAATCAGGAAAGACATTGTCCATTTTCTGTTCTTGGAAGGATATTTACATTATATAACAAATGGAACTGCAGTCTGCTAGGTGAGTAGATTTTGAGTTGGTTCTTTCAGTATTTGCTGCTGTTGAACTTAAATTCTCCTCTGGTTGGTGCAGGCTATGTATCTACTCAAAGTGGGTTTGGATGCCAGTACTTCTGATGTGCCATTTTCCATTAATATTCTGGTACTTTTGTTTTCTTCTTTTGGCATGAGTGCCAATGTGTGCAATGAAAGCTTCTGAATTCTTGATTTAAGAAATATGAAAACAGCTGTAAGCAATCCCAAAAAATAAGCTGAATTAGGCTGTGAAGTCTGGTACTTCAACATGAGCAAATGCACATACACAGTTTTGTTCAGAAGTTTTGTGTAAGTTAAAACAGTTAAGAGAATACGTTCATGCTTTAGCTGGTCACAAGCAGCAAAGATGGGTTTCAAAATTGGACATGACAGGGGTCTGTGTGCAATACAATTAGTTATTTCTTCCATGATTTGAGCTCCTGAAATAATGGCAACATAAGAAAATGATGACTATTTTATTCTGCCTAGAATTTCTTTTGAAGTGTAGTGTCCTAGATTTTAGTTTTTAAATATTGTTGTTGAACATGGAAGTACTCATAACCAAAATCCGCTCTTCGTGCACATGAATTCTCTTGAGGACTATCTAAAGAGTGGGGCTTGGGTTTTTTTTGTTTTGTTTTTGGGTTTTTTGTTCGTTTTGTGTTTTTTTTTGTTTTGTTTTGTTTTTTGCTCTTAAGTGGCAGCATTCTGACATTGGTTGAGTTTTTCTTGTTATTTTCCCTCCACTTTGTTAGTTTTTTGCCTTGCTATTGCAAATGGAAACATTGCACTGGATCCTTTTTATTCATTCAGATATAAAGATAAGAGCAGCCAGCTCAGATGCTTTAGATTAAATTTTCAGGTTTTACTCACATGGTTTCATAATGATGATTTTGAAATGATGGAAGTGATTTACTACGTGTTACTCTTTCTGAGAAAAATAGTAGAAAGCAAATTGCTTAAAGACACTTTGGACATGAAAGAAACATAGTTTTAAGTATCCTTTCACTTAATGTAGACCGAAAAGGTAAAAGCCTTTTCTGTGTTCCAGATCAGCGCTCTTTGAAAAGTAAAGATAACATATCATTCATAATATTATGGTGCTTTGCAGATATTTGCCTATTGTGAACAGTTCATCCAGACACTTAATGAATTAATATTATTTACTAAATGTAGTCACCCTGATAGTAACTATTTGCTTGCATAACCTTTTTTAACCTTCAATGCTTCTGTATTAATGAAAGAGATGTATTATATATATTTAAAGAATAGTTTCAGTGGTGCCTACTACTGTTCTATTAGGGAAGGCTTTGTTAGCTGTTCAGCTACATAAATGCCCTTCGGGAAACTTACTTTTCTGTGGCTATTCCTTAAGGTGACATGTAGACAATATTTCAGTAATAAGTGACATTTTAAAACATACTTTCATGTAAAAAGCATATTGTCATGTAAAAATATTGGTCTGCATTTTAACGTGCTCTTAATAACAATGCAACAAAGACAACTTTGCGAAGAGATCTTAGTGTATTCCGTGCTCTACACTGACTTGTGATATGAGTTTTACCAGTAGAGTATGTTATATATTAAAAAAATTTATGCTTTTTTTAACTTCTTCCTTTCCCCCTATGGGAATAAGTAGTACAAACAGAAGCACTGTGTTTGTGTGGCACACACTTGGTAGCTGTGCCCCTTTTTAATAGCATCGATTTAGTTAGTGGTAAAACTTCTGATGCGGCTGAGATCTGGTTTTGCAAACATCCATATGAGAACTTGGCCTCCCGACAAATTCATATCAAAAGTAATTTTAGCAGTCTGGATTTTTCTCAGGAAAGCTTTGCAAACAAATTATTGTCAATTTGTTTAAATGCAAGGTCAGATGGGTACTCACGTTCGCATACAAATGTGTTATAGTTGCTTATGTGTAAACTTTCACATGTTCAGCTTTGTAAGTTGGCCTTGAAAGACAGAGAAAAGCATGGGTTACAATAATTTTAGGATTTCATTTCCTTTACCCTTAATTCTTTCAGTCTGTCAGTTTCACAGGCACAGCTGCCCAGAGTGCCGTGGGTGCACCATCTCTGGAGGCGCTCAGGGCCGGGTTGGTGGGCCCTGGGCAGCCTGAGCTGAGTGGATCGCAGCCAGTTTGCAGTGCCAGCCCCTATCCTGCTCACTGTCAGGATGGAACGCGTGCTGGCACTGGGAGCTGTGCAGTGCTGAGTGTGTCGCATTGAAGCAGAGCTGGGCAGGAGAGCTTGTGGCAGCTGCGGCTGTGGCTGCTTTGTGTTAGGTCTGTCTGTACTGTGGTGGGTGTTGCTGTTTTAACCCAGATGCTTCACAACCACCACCAAATCCTGGCATCTGCAAAGTTACCCTGCCATGTTATAGCTGCACATGTTGAAACAGTTGCTTAGTGTGGTTAAAATTAAATGATGATTATTTTTTTAATTTCTTAAAAACATGTTTTGAGATTAGCTTTTTGTATACTTTTAATAAAATCTAGCTATCAACTGTAACAAATTTCACCCCCATTAAATACTATCTAAAACATAACTTTGCTCACTTCACAACTATAGTTCAAAAGCAAACTTTGCCACTTTCCTGTTCTGTGAGTCAGCTATGTTGTGTGTCCAGTGACTTAGGCCTGCTTTTGGTTTTAGATGTTTGTAGATTGCCTGGATCCCTGTGCGTATCCATATAAGCCTCGTGAACTGGCAAGCTATATTTGCCTAGAGTGTGCATACATACATGTAGCAGAGGCCATACCACTAGTTACGTGAGCCTGGCTTGGATGCACGCTGCACCTGCTGGTGTCTGCTTGGTCTGCTCCTGCAGTGCTGAGCTTCTACTTCTGGAAGTGAGAACAGTTCGCTGCTTGCAGTTCAAGTGGAAAGTAAAGGGCTGCTTTCACTTTGGGTGTTCTGCTGTAGACCATGCAGACAAAATTGGGCTGCAGGTACAGAACCGAAATCAGAGCTGGAAGTTGCAGGGGCACTCCTGGAGGACCTTTTTCTACTAACGGTGTCTCAGCCTAGCACCTTACTCCTAATGAACCTTTTGCCTACAGAGGCCAAAAGGCTACAGAGGCCTCAAACAGTCCCTTTCCTTCCAAGGCAGAAACAGCCCACGCTGCATTTACATTAAGTGTCCCCACAACACAGTAGGAGCAGCCAGCTGTGGTCCGGGCTTTAGTCAGACTCAGCAGTTCCCTTCCCTGGACGTGGCTCTGAGCAGCCTGGTCTAGTGGCTGGCAGCCCTGCACTCAGCAGGGGGGTTGAAACTTGATGATCCTTTTCAACCCAGGCCATTCTATGATTCTATGATTCATTCTATGATTCCTTCCTCCAAAACTGTGGAGATGTGATCTGAGAAAAAAAGCAGTGAAATGTGGCCCCTGGAGACCTGCAATTGGAATAGTGCAACACTAGCGATGCAACCCCATGTTGTCACAGTAAGTCAAAGGAGGATTTGCATACACATATTTTGCCTTTTTTGTATGTTTATCGTTGCATCTTTTCTGTGTACCTTTTTTTGTCCAGTGGTATTGACTATTTCTCTGAAGCATCGTCTGTTGTGTCATACTGTGACAGGTGTCAAAAGGGACACGACAGTAGCTAGGTGGTCATTCTGACATCCCAGACCTCAGATGTGTTCTCGATGAATTAGAAGAGAGCGTTTAAAATGTATGGAATGAAAAATGGTGCAGGATGGGTGAATATAGCATAGTTCAGAGATGTGGTAGTAAGTTATTCAATTTAAGAACATAAAATACAGAACCGCGTTCTTTCCTGCCTTGGTTACACGTTCAAGGGAGTAGTTTTACCTCAATGCAGAAGTAGTGATGCCTCCAGATACCCGCGTGTTAAGATGAGAAAACACCCCTAAAAGTGTGGATAGTTACAGTATCCCTACATTTGCCTTTCCTGATTCAGAATATAATGCATTGTTGGTGAATTTCATTTTTATTATTCCAAAATATATATTTTTTAAAAAGTGTTATTTTTCAACAGATCCATAAACTAAGTGTTGGTGTATGATAAAATTAAAATACCACTGTTAGTTACACTGTGATTGTGATATTTTAATAATTACTTATTTCTAATTTGTCTCAGCCGTGCTGCAGAAGCGGCACGCTGTTATGTTTTGAAGGTGTTTTTAACTTGCCTATAAATGTTTTTTTTCTAATTTGTGTCTTTAAATCTGATTAAACTGTAGTTAAAAAAAAATGTGAATTTGTTTTTCCAAGTTCTCTGGCGTCTGTCTGTTTTTAATTAGTGCTAAAAATGGTATTACATTGTGTTTTAAAGCAGTTTCTCCTTTACAGATTACCAAACATTGCAACACACGCACTTACAGTTACTTTGGGTACTCGGTTTAGAAATTGCTTTCATCCCATTTGCTCTCTAGGGCTTACATACAAATATATACATGTAATTATTTTCCACTAGGGCTGGTAAAAAGAAATTCAAGTCTGGCTGCTTGTTAATTGGGAAATGTACTTACACAACATGGAAATCTCCACCTCAAAGCTTACTGCTACACTGTGCAGCGACTCAAGTATTTTTCAGCTGGGAGCTTCATAACTAACAAATCAAAACCAGTGTTTTGAACAAGCTGCTTATTTAAATACTGATTCCAAAGAAGCAGGCCTAAATGTGTCCTGTGTGTGTGCTTCTTTTGCTGTTTGAACTTTCACTGCAAGGGCTCCGCTGTGGTAGTTGCTGTTGGCAGGTGATGGTATTTTAAAGCAGACTGAGATTCCTTGACCTAAAGTCTCTTTACCATGCAGATCAACATACAGATTGTTACAGAAAAAAAGGTGTATCATATGCCACTACGACACAAGTGCTGTTTCCATGACTTCCTGTCTAATACTGAGTCATTTCTCTCTTCTCTTCATCAGGTATGCATGCTTCAGAGCAGACTTTTTAAAGCCAGTGTAATTTGCTGAAGAGGTCTTTACAAGGATCTGTTTTTGCAGGTGGTCCCACCTTAGAGCAGTACTTAGAACGTGTGTGCTGGTCTCTGGAAAGACCCTACTATATTAATGATATTTGCAAATGGTGTGTTTAGACTTCCCCTTTAGGAAGCCATATCATGGGAGATAAAAAGCACTTGCCACTTCAGCACAGGACTACAGATACAGCTTAAGAAGCTCTGGTGACCTGTCATTCCAGCCAGAAGTGAGATACTGCCATGGAAATTGCCTTCTCAGGTATGTGTTCACAGTGGAGCTGGGTCACAAGTATGAAAAACATCACCATGAACTAAAGATTTATTGCTGCATCTAGTGAGAGACGTTTGAGCAGGTGAAGATAAAATACAATTTTCTGGTACTGCTTCAGGCCGTTGAGATTTATTGGCACATCTGATTATTCTTACAATGGAAAACTGTAACTCCATTCTTTAAGATACTGAAGAAAATGTCCTGATTCAGAGGATCCCAGAGCCAGAGATATTATCTTGTGCCAACAATTGACCTTAAATTGGCCCAAGTAACTTCCTGATAACACAGCACGACATAGTACATAATGCAGACGCAGTTCTAGGGGAGTTGCTACCCTAACTGTTAGATTAGAAGTGGAGACATACCCTTGGTGGGGTTTGCAGTTCTTTCTGGGATGGTTGTATCTAGCAGCAAAATAATTTTCTCCATGTGGGTTATTCATTATCTTTCCAAACTCAGTAAACTAAAGCAGTAAAGGGAATCTCCGCATTTTATTTTTGTTATTCTGCTGCCATGAGAAATACATTTAAATATGAATCAAGTGTGAGATATACAACAGCCTCTTATGACTCATGCTTAAAGCATGGTTTTCACAGAGAGTTCCTGATGGGACCCCTAAATTATTTGCTTGATAATTAATAACTTAATTCACTGGAGGGATAATTCCATGGCAGCTTTCCTTTTGTTTGAAACATGTTGGCCCTCATGGCAAACCTTCCTCCTGTGCCCCCATTTGTACGAATTATTTCGAGTCTCATCTGGGCTGTGAGTTTATTTCTGGGCTGTTAATTGAACTGGTGTTAAGTACTGATTTGGGATAATGTCAGATATTTCAGCAAATACCTTCTAGGTGCAAAGATACTTAATTACTTGTTTTTTCAAGTAGCTTTTGATGGTATGAATGATGTTACTACAGAATGTAGAGGTCTGTCAGAGAGGGGGTTATGAATCCTTCGTGTCATCTGTTGAGAGTTCTCACATTTCTCTCTCTTTCTCCATGCTTTGTTGGGGTTTTGTTTTCATGTTTGTTTGTTTAATGAGCTGTTCAAAGATGAAAAATCCCAGGCCCCAGAGGCCACTCTTACTGCTAGTAACATGACAAGTTTTGGAACAATCGTTAAAAGGCAAAAATAAACATTCAAATGGGAAGCAGAGTGATCCATGTAAAATTAGGAGTTTCCTAGATTGCAGCTTGAACCCCTCAATAGGACCATGTTTCACTGATGGGAAAATGTTGCTAATGTAAGAGTAGGGTGCAAGTGGAAGAGCACGAGACAGTGTTCTGCAGTTCCTCAGATGAGATCAGAAGGCACGAGTCTGTCAGGAGTTGAATGAGCCATGTAAAGGGGGAAGAAGGTGAAGTGCAGACAGTGGTGCCTTCCCTGCCTCCCTATCACCAGCATGTACAAGTCCCTCGCATGCAGGAGCTGCTGTTTCTGTTTGTAGCCATGGGGTAAGAATACAGCTAATGCCTAATGTGTAGAAAAGCTACGTAAAAGAATAAGGATTTAGACGATGATGATATAAAGTGAGATTAATATACTCTGAAAAGCAGTATTTTGAAAATATTTGAAAAACCGTAGATCTCAGGAGGCTCAAATAAGCAGTTTCTTGAAACATCAGGAACTCTCCTCCTCGTGGAGTGGTCCATACGCATGAATTTAAGTAGTGCAATGAGTGCTTTCCAGCTTAGCAGTACCTGCAGGGATTCGGTCATCCTCTGTTTTTTCACACTGCACTTCTGTTGTATAAAGAATGCGCTTTAGGCCTTTTGCTCCTCCCAGTTTTTCAGCTGAACCCGTCTTTTGGTGCAGACCTAAGTGGATATAGCTTCTGATTTTCAGAGCTTGCTCATTTTTTCTTGTATTAACATTTTTTGTATATGTAAGGTACTCCATTTATCTGGGTGTGAAGAAGGTCTTAATATAATGGAACTTCTTTAAAAAGTCAGAGGAAGAACTTGCAGTCACTCTATGGTTAAAGGTAGTTGGGATATATGGGAGGCACTGTGGGATGTTTCTGCAGGAAGCTAACAATTACGTTTCTACAGAGAGATGGAAGATCTCAGTGATGTGAAGATTTTGACACTTTCACCCTTGGGAACTGGTAACCTCAGAAATATGACTGCATCCAGGTCTGGGGTCCCCAGCACAAGGACACAGAGCTTTTGGAGAGGGTCCAGAGGAGGGCCACAAAAATGATCACAAGGCTGGAGCACCTCTGCTATGAAGAAAGACTGAGGCAGCTGGGCTTGTTCAGCTTGGAGAGGGCTTTGGGAAGACCCCACTGAAGCTGTGGGTGTCCCATTGTTGGAGCTGCTCAGGGCAGGGTTGGGTGGGCCCTGGGCAGCCTGAGCTGGTGGGGGCAAGCAGCCCACAGCAGGGGTTGGGGTGGGTGGGCTGTGAGGTCTCTTCCAACACAACCACTCTGTGATTCTTACTGTTTTTTGGCACCTCAACTTAAGCTTGTGTCTGTGCCTTTCAAGGAAGCTCTTATTACAGTGGTCAGTACGGAACCAAATGAATTCTGTAACCAAACACCCAAGTGTCTGCTATCATGGATTTAGATAGTCCTGGAGACGACTTTTTACAGCCACCACACAGGTTGTATACAAAAAGCAGGGACTGAACAGCTGTCATTAGTGTGGTGATGAGACCCGCTGGAAGCAGCGCGGGAAGCCGCAGCCCCGAGGCCCAGCAGCGAGGTGAGCACAGCGGCTGTTAAGGGAAAGCCCCGGGCCTGAGCGCGGAGGTGCATTCCCCATCCCGGGCCGCTCCCCGCGGCAGGCGGCAGGGCGCCGTGAGGTGACTCAGGCCCGCCAGGGCTCCCGGGCAGGCTTTTCCGAGCCCCGTAACGATCTGTTTAGAACCGCTTATTAGCGCGCGAGCCTTGCGGGGCCGTTCAGAGCGAGCAGCACCCGCTGCCGGCGCGTCCTCGTCCCCCGGGCGCGGCGCGGCGCGGCACGGCACGGCACGGCACGGCACGGCACGGCAAGGCGGCACGGCCACCCCCGCCGCCCCGGGGTGCGGAGAGGGGCACAGCTCGCCCGAGGGCGGCGGGCGGTGCCCTCTCCCCTCACGTGACCGCCCGGCAGAGGGAGGGAGCCAGAGGGAGCCAAGATGGCCGCCGCGGCCGGGGGGAGATGAGCGGTGCTCGGGGCCCTGCCGCCCTCTCACAGCCCGCTGGGTCGGACGGTCCCCGCACGGCCGCGTCCCGCCGGCTTCGGGGTGAGCGTGAGCGGGGCGGGGACGGAGCGGGACAGCGCTGGGGGGCGGGGGAGGCCTGGGGGCGGCTCTGGCCGCCGAACAAAGGCTCAGGGCTCGGCGCGGCGGGGCTGGGCGCTGCGGGGTCGGGAGCGGACGGCGTGCGGGGCTCGGGGGCACCTGGCAGCCTCCTGCCGGGAGCGGAGAGAGGGAAACGTGGAAGGAGGGCTTTGTCTTCGGGTCAGGGTACTTGAGAAAATCCTGTTGTTGCGTACGGAATGGATGTTTATTCTTTGTTCTGTAGCAGCGGCTATTTAAAGTAACTTTGTTATTGAGAAACGTAGATGTGGTCAAAGCACGGCGCGCCTGCTGCCTCTGAGGTGCGGCCGTACCCGCTGACAGGCGGTGGCCCCGCTGCCCGGGCGGATCCGTGCCGCTGCCTGCCCCCTCAGCGGCCGCGCTGCGCCTGGCCGGGCCCAGCCGAGGCGAGTGTGTCGGGCGTGCCAACCCTGAAGCGGTGGTTTGGAGGGCTGAGCGCTTTTTATTTTACGGAGAAGCTTTTTTTTTTATTTTCCTGGAACACCTTACTGTGCACTGAGCGTGTTCGCATTCTGCCTTAGAGGCAGAGCAGTTTCTCTGGTGGGGTTTAAATTCCGTTGCCAGTGTTTGGGATTTAACCTTCAGACTGGGTTCTCTTTAAAAACGAGTCCGATCACTACAGTATTTGGCACTGGGAACGACCTGGAGTGCCTGAGGTGGCAGAAGTTGGTTGGGATGATGTGCTTGTTTCCAGCTTTCCCATGTTTCCTACTCTCCAGAGCTGGAGAAGTGGTGCGGATACAGATTATTTACGGAAGCCTGGATTTGTGATTTCTTTCTTCCTCCAACCGCCAGAAGTTGGTATTTTAGAACCTCATTTCAGCTGTTTTGAAAACGTTATTTAAGTAAAATCTTGGCTGACTCAGTCCCTATAGAAGGAATATTTAAAAATATTTATCGCTTCACATCACAGCACGTGATGTCTGACTTGTCAGCATTTCTGATGTTTATTAAGTGCATATGTTTAGTAATTAAGGTGTCATGAGGAGTGTCTGATTGATAATGCAGTTGAGAGTGACAGCGTTTCTGTAAATCAGCAAATTTTTGCAGTCTTTCCAAAGCAGTGATAATGTGTGCTTCAGCACAGGAAGGTAGAGGTGGTTAATCCAAACCAAAACAGCTTAACCCTTGTGCAAATGTTACCTTCACCTGACCTTTTGTGCTCTGAATACATCTTGTCCTAGCTCTTGGTTTGTTCTTTGTGTCCGGAAGCATCAGGCTGTGCCACCCCAGAGCACTGTGAGAATTCCAAGCTCAGAATGTTGGATTGGGAGTAAAGAAGTTTGTTGGCTGAGAACTGGCTGGCACTAGTGGGGGGAAATCAGGATGAATCTGTATACAGCTTCCAAATAGGTTGTTGGCTTTAACTGATGGAAGCTTGGGATTGTGAGAATACTTACACTGTGTCCAAAAGCAGAGTAAATACTTTAAATTGAGCACATTTATGACTGCCCATGTATTGGATGCTTTGAGGTTTGGTGGGGATTAAGTTCTCATTCTCTCTTTTAGTAAAGAAAGTGCTGTTGCCATTTGTGTTGGCAGTGTGCATTTCTTACTGTATGACCATGTGCTTCAGGAGCCTTGCCATTGGAGGGGTGTTGTGCTTGAACCCAGAATGAACTTATTTTTCTGTCTAGGACCACAGAGTCTTCATTCAAAGCATTTATGGTAATTTAAAAGAAATCATAAGCATTGGAAGCAATCCCATCTTAATGCTGAGCACCCATGCAGACTTACAGTACGATGCATAATTTCCGTAACAGTAATAAATATTATTAGGTAGTAAGGTGGGCATTGCTTGTTGGGCTCCACTTGTATTGAGTTGCTGCTGTGAGTTAAAATACCATGCACAAACTTCAGCCGCATTTCAGGTGCATTTATTGAAGTAAGAAAAAAAAAAAAACTTCCAAAAAAATTGAGCACTAACTTTTTCTGTATACATATATTGTGAGTTTTTGTTTGTTTTTCTCTTTTGCTTTATTTTGCTGGGTTTGTTTAAGGAGGAGAAGAATACTAACCCATCCGTGAAGCAGGTGAAATCAGGTTGCATTTGTAGAATGGACATTTCTGTTCTTCTCTAAAGAGTCCTTTCCTAGAGCCCTGCGGTGGCCTTGGTCTTTAGGAGCTCCAGAAACCTTGCCCGAGAAGTGCTGCGTGAAAGCATGGGGATACAAAATCCGAGGTTTTTATGTTGGATTTCATTGTTCTTGATTTATAAAGTAGACCATTACCAATTGTAAGAAGGGAGTGTGGCGGTGAAACCTAACAAAGTCTGTTAGTGTCATCCATAGAGGTGTCTCACCCCAGAGACTTTTATCATTTACAAACAAGGAATGTTACCTTAGGGTTTGCGAAAGCAGCTCCAGGTGCGTGTTTTAGCACGTTTTGCTGTGAGCCAGAGGTTTCAGTTGCACCTGAGGGCTCGCGCCAGTGGTGAGGCAGCAGCTGGCAGCCGCGATAACCGGCAGTTCCAGCAGTGATTGCTGGAGCAGGAACTTATCTGTAGGGCGGCAGGGCTGCCTCTGCCTTTCTGAAATAGAGCAGTGAGGAACATGAAGGAGCAGCTTTGCTTTGAGGCGGAAGGACTGCTGAGTTCTTTTTTTTTTTTTTTCCTTTTCATGCCAGCTGAGAATTTATTGGCTAAACTTTGATTGCAAATGCATCATACAGTTTGCTCTGTAAGATGTAATCGTGTTTGGTGTGTGATTGTAAACATATTCCTCAGTTTACTGTTGGGTGTGGAAAGCAGGGTGAGAGCTAAGGCTGCAGGAGAGAGCTGGGGTGCTGCTCAGGGGGAGTGGAAGGTGTAGTGGGGTGGGAGGGAGTGGCAAGTTGGGTTGCGTGGGCTTCTGTCAGAATATGTACAATGACAGAAGGAATTGAGGTGCCTGAATGTGAACACTGAATGGCATTTTGTTTGCCCAGGAAGGTCTGAGCCATTGGCACAGGGCTGAGAGATCCGGATGGGTTGGGAGGGAGGCGTGCTGTGCTGGGTGCCGGGCAGGAGGCCGCTTCTGTGGCATTTCTGTAGCTAAAATGACAGCTTGACCCAAGTGTGTGCACCAAATCCCTCTAATCACTCTGCTTCTTTTCAGCCTTCCGTTTTTAGTGTGGTTTTTCTTCTTTTCTTTCGTTAAGTTTGCAGCCTCTCAATTAGCTCTTCCACCAAAAAAAAACCAGCACAACCCAACCGAACAATAGCAACAAAAAAACCCAGTTGCCTGCTCCTGCCGCTGTACTGCTGCTCACCCCCTTCTGCACCTTGGTACTTGAACTGTGTGGGGAATGCACTGTACCTTTTGGCTTCTGAGTTTCTGACTTTCTTGTGGGAGGGGCCGTGTATTCTTGTGTGCAGGGCCTAGGGAAACTTGCTGGGTGTTGTGTGCCAACTCTGGGCTTCTTTGGAACAGATTTGAGGTTTGGGTCTTAAATAGTGCCTGAGTCATGCCGTTTGGTTTGTGTGTTTTACATGGCATTTGGAAGTCTGGAGCATAGAGAGTTCAGGTGCCTAAATCTGCTTTGGAATTTGTTCCTGAAATTGCAACCTGGATTTGAAGCCTGAGTTTAAGGATGTGATTTACATTCCTGCTTCTCCTCTCTTCTACCCTTGTTCTGCTTCACCTACGGTTTATGTAGCTTCATAGCAAGTCTTCTGTTCCTTAGTGTTGTGTCTCAACCAAGAGCACTCTGCCGTCTTATGTGTTAGAGCTCGAAAGCATGTCGTCAGTTAAAAGAAGCCATTTTACATTGGAGTAGTAAGTTGACAATGTGCTGTCACATGCAGGCACGTCTGGATTAAGTTGCTGACAACTCGCATGATAAATGGTGCTCCTCCAAGTTCTGTGTGGCTGCAATTCAGATATTAGCACTGTTTCATAATGTTGAATGGTCTCATCGTTCTGCTTATCTACATAAGGGTTGCATTGTACATTATTACTAGTATATGTGTTGCATGTATCTGTAGCCTTGCACCAGTATTCCCACAATGTTACATATACAGAAACATTTATGCAGGTGAAAGACTGCTGTGCATTGCATTCATAGTTCCCATTTAGCCAATACTTAGAATAATTGTTGTCACTAAAAACTAGAGAACTTTGCAATTGCCTTTTCATTGTAATACAGCTTAAGTTTAATCTAAGTATTTTATTTAGGAGAATAATGGAGAATTAACTCATGGCCTTTTCTCATGCTTTTTTAATGTTTTTTTTAATACAGATAAACTTTATTACAGGAGCATTCTAAATACTGTGCGAAGATGGCAAGTCTGATGAATCAGAGTCTGCTGACCTACGCAGAAGAAGGAAATGTTCCTGCTCTGAAAGCACTGCTGGAGAAGTGCAGGGATGTAGATGAGAGAAATGAGGTAAGATGATTTTTGGAAAGGTAGTTTCATACTGTAGCTTTTTTTATTAAGGAATGAATATAGTCAGTGAGACCACGCTAGTTAATATAAACATATCAGCTTTATTTTCAGATATTTGCTTACCTATGCACAAACTGAGCACACGCTATTCAGTGTCTGTGAGCTCTTCAGCATCCTTCATGCTGGGCTGCCCAGGGTGCTGGTGGAGTCCTGTCCCTGGAGGTGGTCAAGAAACGTTTAGATGTTGTGTTGAGAGACATGGTTTAGTGGGGTTATATTGGTGGTAGGCGGATGGTTGGGCTGGATGATCTTGGAGGTCTTTTCCATCTTGTTGATTCTATGATTCTATTCATTGTAATTGTTTTTTCAGTGTTCCTCTTAGTGGGAAAATGCTGATCCATCCACTGTGGATGGAGATAATATCTGCAGCTGGGAATTGTTTCTTAGTTCACAGAGCCAGTTATGTGTACTTCATTGCTGAGCTCACTTCATGGTTAGGTCAGGGTGCTCAGAGACTTAGCATAGAGAAATTTGGAAGTGCTAAGGATGGAAGTGCTGCAGCCCCTCAGGACAATGTTCCAGTGCTTAACCACTATTGCTTAAAAATGTTTCTTTTGATATCGTTGCATTGGAGAAGGCAGTTTCTGGACACAGGTATGGTTTGCATCACTTTCAAACCCATGAGGAGGGTGTGCTTTGGGGGAACTCTGCACTGTTTATATGCATCAATAATAGGAGTTTTGTTTAAATGTTGGCTCTTCATTGGAATGCAACAGCGTTGAGTGCAATTCTGTTTCTAGTTTTGGACTTGCCAAGCCCTTCTCTTCCCTCTCCCACAGGTTGGATAAAAACAAAACAACAAAACAGAATGCCAGCCAGCTGCAGGGGGCATGTCTGTAAAGATTGCTGGCAAGCCAAGGCTTGTCAGTGCCAGGCCCTCCCTAGCAGCAGTGACTTGCCCGATGGTGGGGTTACTCTGCGCTTGGGAGAAATAGTCCTTTCCACTGCTTCTCATTGACAATTACAGACTGGGAACTGAACTTTATGATCTTCTGTTAGGCCATAAATAAAAAAATGGCCAAAAATAAAAGGCCATAGTTTTTGGCCTTTTATTTTTTGGTATATATGCATAATTGGCCTCACTTCTCAATGCATTGCTTTTTTCATGTCATTTTAATTTCAGAATGGCCAGACTCCTCTTATGTTGGCTGCTGAGCAAGGCAATTTAGAAATTGTCCAGGAGCTTCTCAAGAAGGGAGCTAATTGCAACTTGGAAGATGCAGTAAGTATTAGCACTTGATGTTATGGTACCTAACCACAGAGGGAAATTTCAAGTCAGGCAATGGAAAGGTGTCTAGATGAGTGTTGAGGGGACAGGAAGAAAAGAGATGATGGAAAATGATATGTAAGCAAAATTTTATTCATTTTTCTATTTCTCAATTTCTAAGATGCTTTACTGCTGTTTTTTCTAGGAAATTAGTACTGTAAAAAGGAATTACAGTGATAGTATTGGCTGTCATTAAAATAAGAGGATAGGTAAAATAGAGAATATTGCATCAACAGAGAGTTGATGTCCAAGTGATTTTTCTCACAGTATTAGCGATGTGGTATGGCAGAGTTGTTGTTTTTTCGATTTTTGTGTTTCTCAGTAAATACTGAGGGAAAATTCAGGTTAAGGGATTATTTCACTTGAAAGCCAGAACAGAGACAAGTAGAAAAGGATGTCAAATTTATGAATCATCTTCTTGCCCTCAAGAGGGTGACTGTAGGTAAAAGATGCCCAGAAAGGCTGAAGGAGGCAGAAATGTTGAACAGTTTTGAAAGGTCCGTACATGTCCACAAGGAGTGATAAACTGGAAAAGAATGTTGTTTGTTTGGAAAGTAGGTAATTTCTTCTGCGTATAGTTTAATTGGATCAGTGTAGACTGGTATGGAACCTGTCATTTCAAAACAAAAACAACACAGCAGGGAATGTGAAGTATTTTTGGAGAGGTTTTTTCTTTTCCTTCTGTAAGTGTTACAGTTTCCATGCTTATAGAAAGAAGTTGCCCTATAAAGTGCTGCTACATGTGCATGTTTATAGCCCATAAAACAGCAGCAGTCCGCACCTGCACATGGTTTGAGCACCAGTGCATGGAAGATAAGTGTAATGAAAGAGGAAATTTAACCCAATCTTCTGGACCGGCAGCCACCTGAAGTATCAGTGGAAGGAAATCTGATCCTCCTGAAGCGGGATCACAGATACAGGAGGCAGGGCTCTGGTCTGGAATCCCTTGTATATTAGCTCCTTGGGTGCTGGCATTCCCTGTGTGTGGAAACAGACCACCGCTGTTTTCTGTGATCTTAGTCACTGTCTGCTCTCACCCAGCAGTTCCAAATGACTTTACGTTATTCTCTAATCCTTTGTAGGTTTTGCTTCCCCTGTAAAATTGTTAAGAAATTAATCTATAGTGAACTGAGGAGTGGAGGCTGATTGATAGAAACCAAAAGGAGAGGAGATGATTTGCAGTCTATATTTCCGGGTGTATAGCTGTCACGGTGTTTACAACTTTCTTTATATTATTTTTAAGAATAACTTTTAAGGAGTTGTGGATTTCCTGTCATGCAAATTTGCACTTGAGAAACGATGTAGTCATATTGCAATATTGAATATTGCTTATCATTTTTCCTTTTTTAGGATAACTGGACAGCTCTTATTTCAGCAGCTAAAGAAGGACATGAAGCTGTTGTAGCAGAACTTCTCAGTTATGGTGTCAATTTGGAGCATCGGGATTTGGTATGTGTTGTCCTGGCGTAAAGCAAAAAGGTTCTGTACTTCTAGTGACAAGAACAATTCAGTGAGTTAGAAGTGTTCAGTTTATTAAAAAAAAAATTGATCTTTATTCTCTGATTATGTACTCAGTACTGTTATAATGGAAAATATTTACTTAAAAATATTAATATTTAAAATTTAATTTAATATTTGCATTACAGTTGTAAAGTAATTGTTTTAGTGTTAAAGGCTGTTTGTTTTCTAGGGCTGCTTTTTTTTTTTCTCTCAGTTTGCTTTGGGAAGGCACTAAATGGAAGAGTAGTGATTGTTTTCTTGTGCATGTCTCTTTCTTACTATTCTTTGGTTAGTGCTTTTGTAAAATGTTACTCCTTTCCAGAAGCTGCCCGTTTGTATATATTTCTAATCTGTGCATCTGTGATTACCCATCTAGCAGTCCTTGTCCTCAGCATACTGGGACTTGATTTCATTCGTCTTGCCAAACTTGTTACGTGGAAAAGTGAATGCTGTAGTCCAATCCACTTAAAGAATTGGAGAAATTGCTTGCATGTTTAATGAAGAAGGTTAGATTGCTCTGAAGAGCTACAAACTTCTGTTGACTGAAGAGGAAGTTGGATACCTCTCAGAACTAATTTTGTTCTGCTTAAATTAGGAAACCACTAAGAGACTTCAAGTGCTTCCCTTAATTGAGGTTTCACTCTTAAGAGTGAGGCATGTTGCCATGGTGTGTTTTTTCCTAATATTGTAATGGGGGTCATATGTGCATGGCAGGCAGTGCATTTCTGGGCCTGTGTCAGCCTTACAGGGACCTTGACCTCTGAAAATATGTATTAGAGAGTAATAAAAATTAATTGGCTGTACCAGTGATTTTGGTACAGCCGGAAATGGGTATTTCCACACATGTATTTATTGCGTAAGTAGGATTATAAGACTGTGTGGTCAGTCCTTGTTATGTTTTGGACTTGAAGAATGGCAAATTAAATAACAGTCTACAATTAGATTACTAATGAGTATTATTCAGTGATGGTGTCTGTTTGAATTGTGCTTGCCAGGGAGGATGGACTGCTCTGATGTGGGCTTCGTATAAAGGCCGTACTGAAGTAGCTAAGCTGCTGCTTGAGAAAGGAGCAAATCCAAACATCACTGGCATGGTAAGTGTTTGCCTTAAGAACCCTCTATTTTCCGTTCCCTAGCAAGATGTTTAAAATCTGGAATCCTCTTCAAATCTTACCTTGATTAGCATCTTTGACAATGTAACATTAATCTTTATTAATGGAAGTAATTGCTTTGATTTTGAATGACAGCCACTGTTTTTTAATTAAAGTAATTAAATGAATACCTCTTAGTAAGATTCAAATCAGCAGGAGAGGAGATAATAGAAGAAATCAGTAGTGTATGTAATCCTGTTTGCCTAACAGTTGTCATTTTTCTACGTCTGTGTAAGTTAATGGAGTAACTAATCTCTGCAGGTTAGAAATGACAATTTGTTTTAATTGTTTCATAAGTTATCAAATGAACTAGATTATATAATTATGCACCATAATTGTGAGACAGAATTATGTAGTTAGGATTTTGAGATTTATTTCATCTTGTAAGCATTATTATAAAAAATATATGCATCTTGACAAATGATATCTTGACACTTGAGTGAACAGAGAGGTGACAACATAAGCAGGTTGGTGTCTGATGTACCAATGATGACCAATAAAGGGAAAAACAGTGGCCACTTCCCTTTCTGACTTTGTCCCGTTCTGATTCTTCTTTGAACATGGAGCTTCTGCATGGCACGATTGATCTGCAGTCTTGATTACTTAAGGATAATGCGTAACTGTTTTGATTTTTCTCTTACATTACAAATGTGAATGTGAATTTTTAAGCCTTGTTTAAGGAGTTACAAAATTGTTTCAGAACAGCAGCCTGTTTTTAGCCATGATCTAGGCAATGTACTGGGAAACGTTATTTTTGTGTAATGAGATTTAATTCTGTGTATTCCTTCTCCTCTGTGTTTATCACCTCTTGGAATACCGTGATCAATGTTGTTCTTGAAAAATTAAGAGCAGTATTATTTCCTGTGGTTCATCTTCTGTACTTTTTCTTCTAAGCAATACAGTGTCTATCCAATTATTTGGGCAGCAGGACGGGGCCACTCGGATATAGTACATCTCTTACTGCAGCATGGAGCTAAAGTAAACTGCTCTGACAAAGTAAGTTATGCTTATGTAATATTTCATTCCTTTAATGATTGTACATTTCCTGTAAAAACAAATTGTGTTCTTTGCATGTAATAATTGTAGTAGTCTAAAAGTATATATATATCAAAATGTGTCAAGTAGTTTAATGCTTGAAGTTATATTTTGCGCATGAGATTAGAATTAGCGTACTTGATTAAGTCATTACAAATGCAGGAAGTTTTCCATAGTGCGCTGGACATGGCTGTGAACATTGGTTTCAGGGGAGCATATTTCTGTTCTTTAAGCTATTGGTTGCATAGACTAATAGTTCTTACAGCTAGAATCTTCAAAGAAAAAGTTAATATATGAATCTGAAATGTCATTTTAATTTTTAAAATGAAATGTTATCTTTGTAATAGTAAATCGTTAATGTACAGGGCGAGTACTAAATTGTAGAAGGTACTGAATACAGAGGGGATATGATAAAATGTTTTGCAATACTTTTGCAGTATGGAACCACCCCGCTGGTTTGGGCAGCTAGGAAAGGCCATTTGGATTGTGTGAAATACTTGCTGCAAATGGGAGCTGATGTTGATCAAGAAGGAGCTGTAAGTAACTGCTCATTTTCCAGTGCTAAAATGAGGGCACGTGCATCTATGCTATTTACGTATATCCAGATATTTGCAAACTAAAAAAATGGAACTATTTTCAGAAGGTAACCTTAATAGTGATGGTTACAACAGAAGTTAGGAGTTTTTAAGTTTTCAGCTGCATGTTATTTTATTTTTAAGTAAAGCGGATTTTCATTGTCTAGCATCTTAAATAACAAATAATTGAAAATACTGATTCAAACTAAATGTAAGTAAGTTTAAATGGAAAGTTACGTAGGACAGCTTTTGGTATTTGTATCGTTATTTCTGAAGCTCTTAAAAACGGAAGAACAAACTTTCTGAACGATGTTGACACGCAGATAAAAAATAAGATGGGAGGCAATTCAGCAGGACCAAGTACTGGGTCCTGCACTTTGGCCACAACAACCCCAGGCAGCACTGCAGTGTTGGGGTAGAGCGGCTGGAAGACTGAGGAGGAAATGGATATGGGGCTGTTGGTCGACACTTGGCTGAACGTGTGCCAGCAGTGTGCCCAGGTGGCTAAGAAGGCCAGTGGCATCCTGGCTTGTATCAGAAATAGTGTTGCCAGTAGGAGCAGCGAGGGGATTGTCTCTCTGCTCTGGTGAGACCACACCTCGAGTGCTGTGTTCAGTTTTGGGCCCCTCACTGTAAGAAAACCATGAAGGCCCTGGAGCATTTCCAGAGAAGGGCAATGAAGCTGTGGGTGATCTGGAGCACAAGTCTTATGGGCTGCAGCTGAGGGAAATGGGGATTGCTCATTCTGGAGAAGAGGGGTCTCAGGAGACCTTACAGCTCTCTACAGCTACAGCTGAAGGGAGGTTGTGGTGAGGTGAGGGTTGGTCTCTTCTCCTGTGTAACTAACGATAGGACTAGAGGGAATGGCCTCAAGCTGCACCAGGGGAGATTTAGGCTGAACATTAGGAAACACTGCTTTTCTGAAGGAGTGGTCAGGCGCTGGAATGCGCTGCCCAGGGAGGTGGTGGAGTCACCGTCCCTGGAGGTGTTCAAGAAACGTTTAGACGTTGTGTTGAGAGACATGGTTAATGGGAGATATTGGTGATAGATGGACGGTTGGACTGCATGATCTTGGAGGTCTTTTCTAACCTTGGTAATTCTATGATTCTGAGATACTACATTTTCATATGTCAGGAGAATGATTACACAGTGCCTATGGCATTCAGGAGTCCAACTGAATTGAACTTTTCCATTTGCATTTAAAATGTTTTCTTGAGTGTTAGGGTCTCTTTCCCTCTTCCCATTTTAGCTTTTTATTTTTTAGTAGAAAGCATAAGCATAGTATGTGAACTTCAGAATGCAAACTAAAGGAGCACTTGGATGCCTGAAAAAGATTTGTCATTGGGTATTCTGTTATTTAAACTGATTTAGTGATGGTTTCTATATTGACGGTAAGACAAAATCTGCTTTTTTTTGTTTGTTTACAGAATTCCATGACTGCGCTTATTGTAGCAGTTAAGGGCGGCTACACTGACTCGGTGAAAGAAATACTGAAAAGGAACCCAAATGTGAACCTAACTGATAAAGATGGAAATACAGCTCTGATGATTGCATCAAAGGAAGGGCATACTGAAATTGTGCAGGATCTTCTTGATGCTGGAACTTACGTGAATATTCCTGACAGAGTGAGTAAATGTTCTTGCTGCCTAAATAGTGTATTGCATGCAGATTTGTGGGTGCATTTTTCTAATTTTTCTGCCACCTAGAGGTATTTCTTTGTATTGCTATGTTACAGCAATTTGAAGTGGCAAATGCTGCTATGAGAGAGAGAGAAAATAAAATCACTTTTTAAAATGAAACTACCTAAAAAACTTTGTGCTGGCATGCAGCTTTGGGGTGGCTTTTTGCATATTAATATTCATGATTGTGCTATTAAAATAGTAAATCAATGGATATTGGAACATACATATTCCATTCAGTGCCTACCCTTATCTTTAACGCTTAAACATTTTATTAGGAAACTTGCATCTACAAGAGGAAGACTTCCGCTCTCGTTAGGACATCTAAATGTAATGTGACAGTGCACTGTGTACCTCTGAGCAGCTAGAGTGAGAACTGCTCACCAGCCACTCAGGCCTTTATTCAGTTGCTTGCACAGAGGTGCTTTGGACTGTTTGCAGTGTTACTTTGGGTTCATTGTTTTCTGAATTGGCAGAGGCAGCACTGCAGCCTAAGGCATAATAGAGGCTGAGATACCTAAACTTAGGTGCCTCTGTCAAGGTCAGTATTTTATTTCACAGTAGTGTCATGGTTTTAAGGTGTTAGTATCCTAAATTGTGTTCTAGTCCTAAAGTGAATTTCTTGAGGGTTGCAGAGAGGTGAGAAAAGCCTCCTGGTATTCGCTGTGTAATTTTAAGAGGATTTGTGGGTGCATTTTCCCATATTTCATGTGTCAGCTTCATGCATACCGTAGATGATTTCATGCTGAGCTGCAGTGCTGCATGGGACAAAAACTTTGATCCAGAGTACATACCAAGGCAAAACTTTAAACATATAAGAAAATATATCCAAATTCCATGGCTGTGTAATCTTCTGTGCTTTTGGGAGGAATAAATGACTACTTTCAGTGCAGCTGACTGCATTCCGAAAATAGATCAGACAAGAAGTAGTTCCAGTGTCAAACTGGAGATTTTCAGAAAGGAAAACCTCTTGTTTGGCAGCCAGATACGTAATGATTACAGTTGATAGGGGACCTGTTACTACTCAGGTTTATAATAGATTTCCACACCTGATTTAGCTGTATTTTCATTTATTTTTCCTGTTTTATGTTAAAATGGTTATCAAAGAAGTCATCTCAGGATTTCACTTTCTGAAATGATGATGTATCTTAAGTGTGTTTAAAGTGAGAAGCCTTAAACAAAATTGTAACAGTTTTACATTTTTTGTAACTCCGTTTACCTCAGCAAAATAATGTCTCTTTCAATTAATTTGAGATGAAACCAGCCTTCGGCTTCTTTTCTCTCTAATGACAGTGTATAAACCAGGTAGCAGTTACACCTGTGCACACACACACAGACCAGAGAAATCTTGAAGATCCTTTGTGGTTTTTGAATATCTGAAAGAGACAGCCAACATTCTAGACTGACTTTAAAGAGGTTATTACTGTGAGTGTTAGTTGTCTTATGAGCGTAGAGAACAGCTGATCTTTTTCATACCCGTTAGTAGTTTAGGCTTTTAGTGGTTTAAGATGGATCTGTATTTCTCGGATGTTTGTTTTGCCCATGCGTCGATAATACTTCATCTCTTTGCAGAAAACCAAACGAACCTGCATGGCTGTTATTTTCAGTCAGAAATGCAGTTTTGTTTTGGCTGTTCAGGTTTATTTGTTTTTTCATCTTTCTTTTAATGAGTGCACGGGCACAATGTCTCTTTGGAGGCTGTAATTTTTTTCCACATCATCTTTCTTTTTGCTAAATAGAGTCAATTCACCTTCAGTATTCTTTCACGTTTTTTCTAGAGTGGAGACACGGTGCTGATTGGGGCTGTTAGAGGAGGTCATGTTGAAATTGTGAGAGCCCTGCTCCATAAATACGCTGATATAGACATCAGAGGACAGGTAAGTACAATGATGTAAAGGTTCACATCCTTCTTAAATAGGATGTGATTCTGAATATCAAACAATTGTACTGTGTATCTAAAAACAGGGCTTTAAAAACCTTTTCAAATTCTGCTCTACAGGGAATTCAGATTCCCATCAAATGTGAAAAATATGTTGCAGTGCAGTTTTAAAGATAGGTGTACGTAAGTGTAATGATATGCTAAGCAGTGTTTTTTTAGTTACTCTGTATAATGGTTGAAAAGCAAAGGATGTAAACTGAACTTATACCACCAGCGCTGCTGGTGAAATAAAGATTTAGGCAAACTTAAGATAGTGAAGCATCTTAATACATTTAATATTTTAATACTTGATACTTTTTATACTAATTTTACACTGATGTGATTCTCCTATTGTCAGCAGTGTTTAGCCAGTTTTGTTGCTGTATTTGGTTAGTTCCCTCTTTAACACACTTCTTTGCAGCAACAAGCAGTTATTGTCAGTGGATTCCATATTTCCTACCTGCCTTTCCTTTCCATTTTTGTCCTTTGTATAGGGTTCTGTTTGTATTCTTCCAAGAGCTCTCTTGGCTGAACTCAGCACTTACTTTTATTTTACGTTCAGCTTGCTTTATTCTGTGGTGTTCTGGAAGGACTGCTGAGTTCTGCCCGGCCTCCAAGCACACGCATTACTTGTGCTCCATCCCCACAGACACTGGGGGCTCAGGGGAGATCCTGAGCAGATACAAAGTGACTGCAGGGTTCTGAGAACAAGTGCTGGGGAAATGAGGAGATGAAAGGCTTAGCTGTGAGCATCTGGTAGACCAGCGCCTGGCTTTGCAGCTGATGCTGTTAGTGAGAAGTCTGCTTCTTCACTCTGGTGTCCTGTTGGGTGCCCATGGCTGGGGAAGAGATGACCTGAGAGGAAAGAAATCTCAGTGAGCAAGCTTGTTATACTGGTGAGAAAGGCTTTAAAGTCAGTTTGCTGTGAAGCCCACAAGTGGGGAAGGAAGAGCCGCAAATGAAAGCAGGGAAAAGGCTGTAATGGCTGCTTAGAAGCAAGTTTGTGTTTAGAGTGCTTTCTTGAAAATGTCTCTACACAAATATGCATCAAAAAGAAGTGGCAGTGCAGTCACTAGGCTACAAAGAGGTGCAGTCAGAGATTTCCTGGGCTAGTACATATTACTGGGGAGAGGGGAAAGCAAAGATAATGCGAGGAGATTTGCAACTGTCAGCCTTTCCTCCTGCTTCAGTGATACGTTGCGTGGCTGATCTGCGTTCTGGTCCTTTGTCCTTTCACCTCCATTTACTTCTACAGCTTTCCAACGTGAATGTTATTCTTTTGTTTCTAAAGAAACAACCAACCAGTCCCCCAGTACAGCAGTTTTATTGAGCTATACTATAAAGAAGAAAAGAAAACAGAACTTTCTGAACTGTTTTTAAAGGCCTCGAGATGGTTGCTACTTCGGTATTCTAATAGGAGAGGAACAAAAAACAGAGAAACATAAATACTTCATAACAGGAAGAAAAAAAAGGTTGTTTTATTTTGTTAGAAAATCTATATATATTTGAGTTACAACTGAATACCCGTGTATAGTTTTTGGATATACGTGTTTTGGAAGCCGTTTCAAGGCAGATAGGCTCTCTCACATTGTTAGACTCTCAAGATATTTTCTTCAGGTTTTTGAAGTAGATCTGTATTCTTTTGCCAGATTTCCCCACCATGATCCACAGGTGTACCAGGTAGAGTTAGTAGCATTTCCATTTGCCCTGAACTGTACTAAAATTTGCTGATTTGTATATGCTGTTTTCAATATAGTGATTGCATTTTATATATTGGTTTTGAAATCAATCCAATTGTATTAAAGTCCTACTTTTTTTTTTTAGGATAATAAAACTGCTTTATATTGGGCGGTTGAGAAAGGAAATGCTACAATGGTGAGGGACATCTTGCAATGCAACCCTGATACTGAAACGTATACAAAGGTAAGTATTAGAATTTTGAGAACATGATTTGCTTTAACATCTTCTCTCAGTTCCTGCAGTATGTTAGGATCATAACACCAAGTTCAGTTTTTGTGAAGTATGAATACCTATGTAAATAACTTGCTTCTTCCTTCTTTCTGAGATACGGAATTTCTCTGCAGTAATGTTAATGTCCACTTTGATCACTTGCTACTGAAACTCAGTAGGAGTATCTGTCCATACTTTACCTCAGCAACACTGACACTACCAGCAGTAAGAGAGCAGCTGGTACCGGAAGGTGTGGGAAGAGCCTTCTGATATTATTAAGCTTGGTTAAATTCACCACTCACTGAATGAACAAGAATGAAAAAAAAAAAATAGACGAAGTATTATGTACAGAAGTGACATGCCTCTTCCCCAAGTCTCCTCTCCAACAGCTTTCATTCTATCCGTATCCACTCTTTTCCTATTTGGCGCTTAACAGAAATGCATTCTGCACTTGTGTTTTTTTTGCTGTGGTTCAATCAATCTGTAATAGTGTCTCTGATTCTTTTTTTGAGAACAGACATGTTGAAGGGTCGTCACCTGCAAAATAACATTTATTTAGAAAACTGTAAGTGTAGTATTACAGTATCACTCCTTTTTGTTTGTTATTGAGTATCCAAGGAAGGTGTAGTGTTTGTTTCTTTTTTAATTAGGCTTTGCTTTTACTTTCAGGATGGAGAAACACCACTTATTAAGGCAACCAAGATGAGAAATATTGAAATAGTAGAGCTTCTTCTGGACAAAGGAGCTAAGGTCTCTGCTGTAGACAAGGTAAAGAATATTTATTTGTTCATTTACTTCGGTATATTTAATCATTTTAGTTTTGCAACCAAATTTTACAGTGAACTGCCGAGGCTGAAACAGAAAGAGGTTTTATTTCATTCATATGGAAGGAAACATTTCTGTGTCAGGAGTAAGAATTTCACAGATAAGAAATCCTGATTCTTAATATGCTCAAAAAAGAGTATAGATATGGGTTAATTGTCAGTCATTTTTTATTTTGATAAATAGCCATTAAACTAAGCAATGCCAAAGATGAATAACAGTAATTGGTTACTGACCTCTCGTGTATTACCTGCTTTGGTAAACCTCTTAAATACAGTAGTATTTACTTGATACTGTTTGCACCTCTTAGAACAATCTTATACCTTGGGGATGGAAGTGATATTTTTGATTTGATGTAACAAGGAAACTTCTGAAGCTTTTTTGAGAAGTCCGTGCAGACATTGAAATAATTCTGCTGAGGAGTATCTCTTATTCAAGTCCTGAATTTGCTAGCAGACGCTTGTCTCTAAATAGAGACTACAGTTTTCATGAACCTTGTAAGAAGATAATGACTTAACTTCAGCATTATGAGGCCTTTGCCTTTTCACTTTTTTTAGCTTTTAAAATACTTTTTTTAAGGGGAAAAAAGCTTGCTGTAAGGTTTTAATGCTGTAAAGAGTTCCTTAAGACGTTTTGCAAGTAAATAATGCATCTGAAGGGCTGTGGAACGTATTTTCTATGTGATGGGACTTACTAGGTCAGGTTGATGGTCAAACGTAATGATCCTGATCTTTTCCAATGTAAATGATTCTCTGATTCTATGATGTTGCCTTTTCATCTTATGAATTCATGTTAGGTATTACTTGTTCTTTACTGAATTGCAGAAAGGAGATACTCCACTTCATATTGCTATCCGTGGAAGAAGCCGTAAACTTGCTGAACTACTCTTACGAAATCCAAAAGATGGCAGATTGCTTTATAGACCCAACAAAGCAGGAGAAACACCTTACAACATTGACTGTAGCCACCAGAAGAGTATTTTAACGCAGATATTTGGAGCTAGTAAGTAAAAGGGTTGGCCTAACAGTGGTCAAACATGCCTTTTATTTTTAACCTTTGCATTTTGGCACTGCATGCTATGCCATTTCTCTTGATCATTTTTACTTAGATCTTGGTTATTGCGTAAGAATTTTCTTTCGTTTGCTGTGATTTGAGATTTTGTTTGAGAATTTCTACTAAGCTCTAATAGTTTTGATAATTGCATAATGTTTATCTACATGGTCAACAATCCTTTGAACAGGAATGTACCAATAATAATACTGTGTTACTAACACTAATAATATTATATGAGAGGGACGTGCATACAAATGTAGAAAAACCTGTCATAATTTTATGGAACAAAATTGTCATACTGACAGGATTTCTTAAAACAAAGCTCTATAACACAATATTTCTTTTACAGGACACTTGTCTCCTACGGAATCTGATGGTGACATGCTGGGTTATGATCTGTACAGCAGTGCTTTGGCAGATATTCTGAGTGAACCAACCATGCAGCCACCTATTTGTGTGGGCTTGTATGCTCAGTGGGGAAGCGGAAAATCTTTCCTACTCAAGAAACTAGAAGGTAAAATTTGATGTAGCTTTTTCTTGTAGGTTCAAGTACATCTATGGAAATCATCACATGGGAGTTAATAGTTTTTGCAGCAGCAATTGATTCATACAGTGCTGTATTTAATCTCTGTTTATTTTAATGAAAAGATTTCAGTTTTATCACGGTCAGTTCATCTGTAGTTTGTTTTATTCAGTTATACAGCATCAGGACTGTCCACAGGTGTTGCTGCCTATTGCCCTGCAATAGTGAATCTACTCTTACAAACTGTGGAAGTGTGGCTGCTGGAATATGGTTTGGAGGTGAAGGTGTCACATCAGGTTGAGACATCTTGTGTTGCTGCTTTGTGCCTCCTACATGTCATCTTTTTTTTTTTTGAAGTTTAGGAACGAATTCTAAGCTAATAATATTTTTCTTTATGTTGTATTTTCTCTGCGCTTAGTTTTCTTCCCCTCTCCTTATTTGTTTACATTGAGCTTTTTTGAACTTTCTGAAATGATATAGGGAAGCAAATGCAGTATACGAAGAAAGTAATTTATAACTCTTGCACATAGACACTAAATACTTTTAATACTTGAAAATTATAAATACTTGTCATACTTTAAATAAGTACCTTCGTTACAATTTTAGTATTTTCTAACAAAGGATATTTTTCTGAGATGTTTCAGTGTAATTCAAAATTCTTTTTCTAGTCTTGATGCTCCTCATTTTCTGTGATTTGTGTGTTTTAAAAGATTCCATATTAGTCAAAATGCCTTCCCTACATTGTTCATATCAAGTACCACATCATAAAAAAAATGCAGTGTCCATTTTTCATTTTTGAGTGTAATGTTCATTGCTGATGAACATGTGTTTTTAGACCACTTTCCAGCATTTTTTTCCTGCTTGTTATTCATCTTTTCAGTGCGTGGATGAAAACTTCTTGCACTCCTCTTTGAAGATAAATTCATGTATTGTAGTTTCCATTGATTTTGGTCAGTATTAGGGAAGTTAGTGTAGGAAAAACACCTTCAAAAAACGAGATCTCTGTGTTACTTTCTTTGCTTTCCGTTCTGGAACAGTATAACATGTTTACTGTTATGTTGTTTTTTGTTTGTTTGTTTTTTTTTACTGTTATATCTTTGTTTTTTAGATGAAATGAAGACTTTTGCAGGACAGCAGATTGAACCTCTGTTTCAGTTTTCCTGGCTGATTGTATTCCTCACACTTTTGCTCTGCGGCGGTTTGGGTTTATTGCTCGCTTTCACAGTGGATGCAAAGCTTGGAATAGCAGTGTCCCTCAGCTTATTAGCAGTGCTCTACGTTTTCTTTAGTAAGTCTATTTTACATGAACATTCTGATGGCTTCTGCTAAATATCTATTTTTTGAATTAGCTTTTGTTTTGTAGACAAGCTTTGTGTTTTAGGAAAAAAAAACTGTTTTTGTAGAAACTAAGACCTCTTTTGACCCTTTACTTGTGTTTTATGTGTAATTTGTTAGAAGATGTTCTTGAAAACAGAAAAACCATGTGTATTTGCTTCGCCGTGTTGCTATTACCTTTCTCATTTCTGGCCATAATTGTTGAAATTCATTAAAGTCCATGGTTTATCTGTGTGTGAGCTTCATGATTTCTTTCAGTCATGAATTTTGACTAAAACATGGACTTCTTTTTCCTTCTTTTAGCTGTAATTTATTTTGGCGGTCGAAGAGAAGGTGAGAGCTGGAACTGGGCCTGGGTACTAAGTACGAGACTGGCAAGACACATTGGGTACTTGGAGTTGCTTCTCAAACTCATGTTTGTGAACCCACCAGAGTTACCAGAGCAAACCACTAAAGCTCTGCCTGTGAGGTTGGTTATTTCACTTACTTAATCTTGAGCGAATAATTCAGGTTTACTCTGATGCTTTCCAGACTCTGCGTATTAATGTGCATGTATATTATCCTATGAAAAATTGTTAAGATTGCTGTTTGGAGAACAGTAGCCGTAGAGGCTGATGCAGTTAAATTCTTGAGTGTGTAAAAGATCAAGAAACTACTCTGTCAAAGTACTGTAGCTACTCTGTGCCAAAGTCAGTGAAAGCTGCTGCTTTTTGGTGGTGGTGTGAGGTTGCTTTGTTGTTAGGTTTTTTGTTTTTGGGTTTTTTTTTTGAAAAAATGAATTTGTAACAGAGAAAGTAAGAAGTTAGTAGCAGGCTACACCAGAAAATTCTGCTTAATGCTTTTTTCACTGATTATTGTTGTTAGGATATCTTTAAGTTTTTTTTTTCTTGCAAGTAGAGCATCAAACTGCTCAAAGCTTCTAGCTTATTGTAAGCAAGAAAAAATTCAACTGTGTTTTGTGGTTTTGTATGCTGCTGTCATTTAGAAGCTTGTATTTTAGCCCAGTGGTGCTTTTATCTGATGTTCTTCTGTATGTTTTTTGATCCACCATAAATACTCGATAATGCCTCAGAATGTGATTTTAGAAATACTTGTTGACATTCTGCTTTGGGATCGTCAAGATATTTTTGTTTTTCCTGCTGAGATACTGTTATTGTTATATTTGTTTTTATCATTTTAGTAAGTTTTAGAATAGGAAGTGGGGCAAAAAAGAAGCTGATAACAGAATAAATAACAGTGTAATTTTATGTTAGAAATTAAAGAAAAATATGTGTTTTAAGTATTTTAGATGTTTTCCTGCTTGGGAGGAAAATCCAAACAAAAGGAATCTTTCAGCTACAGCTATGCGGGAAGATTTTTGCCCTGGTTGTCTAAAACTATTTCAAGCTTTCCAAAATCTATAACATATATGTTTTTTTCTCTTTCAGATTCTTGTTTACGGACTACAATAGACTGTCCAGTGTAGGTGGAGAAACTTCATTGGCTGAGATGATTGCTACCCTCTCTGATGCATGTGAAAGAGAATTTGGTTTCTTAGCAACAAGGCTATTTCGAGTTTTCAAGACAGAAGACACACAAGGTTTTTCTTACCTGAATGACATTTCTGATTATACCATTTCAATGCACTGTTATTAGGGGCTTCGTTTCTCACATTAGAAGCTCTTTTTAGAAACTGCTGTAATCATGCAGAAGGGGAAATTCTCTCCATTGTCTTGGAGAGAAAAATGCTCTATTTTCTTTGTTTATCTTGATTTAATTAACAAATGCTGCTAAGATGGAAGGAAGTGTTCTTGCTTGATCCAAATGGAAGAAACTTTTTTTCTGTCCCATCTGCAGATTGCTGAAAAAGTATGCGGAACAGTGTATGATGTTGTGAGGAAAAAGGGTATTTTCAGTTTGTAGAAAGCTTATTTCTACTTTGAGTTCAGTTTCAGTCAGTTACTCCTCGTTTAAACTTGAATTGACCACACACTGAGGAATCTGCGAGATGCCATCTTTTGTCCCAAAATTAAATGTTTCTTCTCTCCTATATTCTGCAGGGTGGAAAACACATCCTGTGTGCCGAACACAACTTGCTCTCCGTTATTCTTTCTTAAATTCACTGTTTGTTCTTTATCGAACTGTTACATGGATTTTTTTCACCCTTATTTCTATATTAGATATTTTCTAGTTCATCTCCTTCATTGATGTTCTCCTAAACTTCAGCTTCTATGGTGCTGTAATTTCTCTGAAAACAGGGTTTGACTTAGTGCTGGCTTCTTGTGATAACCTGTAGTAACTGCCCATTCCATTTCACCTGTCCTGCCTTTGTCTTGTGTTCCTTGGCTCTGCTGCCTTCTTGTTCTCCTTCTAATTCTGTATTTGATGATCTTACAACAGCCTCTCTTTGTCTGTAGATGTTCATAGGTCTGAGTTCATAGGTTTCTTGTCTCTAGATGTTCATAGACATTCCATACGGATTTCCTTTTATTTTCCTGTATCTTCTGTTATGTCTCCGCAGCCACAGATATATTCAGTTGCCATTGCTTTGTTGGTTTGTAAGTCTCTCTGTAATCCATTTCTGTCTCTTTCAATTTAGAGAAGGCTTACATCCCTACTTATTAGTCACTTCTAGACATCTCTATCTGAGCTGTTATTCTTCACTTCTTGCCCTTAAGTCCTGTCATTATGCATTCCTCTTCCTTTGTCCTGCATCACAAACCTGTCTGTCATCGTACGTCAGAAATATGAAAGACCTTTCCAGCGTAAGCCCTGGAATATCATACGTGGTCTGATAATCTTTCAGAATAGCGTATTTAATTTTTTCATTAAAGTTCAGATATTGATTTCTTGCTTTCATTGTTTTGCGTTAGAATATTACTGTGTTCTGTTCTTTGACATGGACAAGTGTTGAATTTCTCTACTTGTACAGTTCCCAAAGGCAGAAGGTGCTACTTTGGTTAAAACAAATAAAAAACCTGCTTCTTAGATTGTACTTAGGTCTGCTAATCTGACAACTGCTATACTCTGTTGTCTCTTCCTTATCAATCCTAAGTCTGGTTGTTTGTCTTCTTCTCTGAGGCTCTTGTGGTCTGTCTGCCCTTTACGTACTCTCTTTCTGTATGTGTTAGCATGCACGAAAGGGTAAACCTGGGGCTACAATCTCAAATTGTGGCTTGCATTTTTTGAGTCATTTCTCCAATTGAAATGTTATTGGATTGCCCAAGGATGATATTTCTGTTTAAGACCAGGTAGTTACTTCTCTGTTTGCCTAGAACTTGCTTATAGAAGTACACTTCACTGCGAGATGTCATAAAAAGGGTGGATATCACTGGTGTGAAAGCTACTTAATGAAGGATGTTTCTGTCCAGTGTGGATTTCTTGAAACAAACTGAAGATTAAGGAAATACCTCTGCTTTATGATTTCCAAGATTTTTGGCAAATTTAGGTGGTTTTTTTCCCTTTTGTAACTGAATAGTAGAAGTACAGTAACCTTTAGTGCAAATTATTACTTTATAAAAAGTATATAAGTTAATATATCTTGAATTCACCTGTAACGACATCTTACAGTCATCGTAACAGCACATACTTGTTTCCTAGGTAAAAAGAAATGGAAGAAAACATGCTGTCTCCCATCCTTTGTGATTTTCCTGTTCATATTGTCTTGCGTTGTTTCTGCGGTTGCCCTGCTGGCGATTTTTAATGTAGAACCAACCAACATGACAGTGAATGCTATTCTTATATCAGTTACATGTGTTGTTGGTTTGGCCTTTATCTTAAATTGTCGCACATGGTGGCAAGTGATGGATTCAGTTTTGAATTCTCAAAGAAAACGTCTTCACAATGCTGCCTCCAAGCTTCACAAGTTGAAAAGCGAGGGATTCATGAAGGTAAGTGTTTATATGAATTAGCCATTGAAAGAAGTGAGCCCAAACCCCCCTAAATTAGTAAGAGCTTACTTTAGATGGTGAGACTAGAAAGAATAACTTCTTAAACAATCTAAAGGTGAACGACCAAGCCTAAGGATAATTTGTTACTTTAAAATAGATTATGCTGTGCTGCTGTATGTTTCAGTGCAACTAGAAAAATCAACATTTTGGAAGTGGTATTTTTAGGACTGTTCTTCTAGGAGGATTTCAGTATTTATAAGCATTAATTTTTATAATCTTACTGAAGTGTTTCTGGGATAAGTAGCAATCTGTCAAAGAAATCAGGTGCTTTTTTTTTTTTTTTAAATATTATAAAGGTGTCTTTTCTTTCTCTACTTTTCCCTTTATTTTCTTTAGGTTTTGAAATGTGAAGTGGAGCTGATGGCCAAAATGGCAAAAACCATTGACAGCTTCACTCAGAATCAGACGAGGCTTGTTGTAATTATTGATGGATTGGATGCTTGCGAACAGGACAAAGTTTTACAAATGCTTGATACTGTGAGTTGGATTGTTGTATAGAGATGAACTCTGGATTTCTGTCTTCCATAGACGATTCAGATACATCTGGTTATTGCATTTTCTTTAGAGTGAAAGCACGTATACAGTCTGTGTGTTGTAGTCATTTCTAAACACTTGTGTACATGAGCGTAGCTGTAACACTGGGAGCAACAGCTTTCAGAAATTGCAAATTACATCTTACTGGGACTGTACATGTTAGTACATGTGAAATGTTTTGAAATTAACAGGTGTTAATTATTAGAAAACTAATATCCTTTTGAAACGAACTTACGTTGTTTGGAGAGTTTTCTTGTACTTTTGAATTATTTCAAATGATAAATACTTAAATGGTGAATATTTCAGAGACTATGACATCGCTGCATAATATTTTCTTGCTAATGACTTCTGTTTTAAGTACTCCTGCTAATGTGTCAAGTATGCTTATTTCTAACTGTGGATGAGTACCTAACATTAGATATGTCGTATTGAAAAAGTGACATCTGTGTATGTCCCTTGTTCTCTCAAGGTTATATCTAGGACAGAGTGAATATAAAATGTTGAATCAGATGTTCGAATGATTCACACTTACTCACAGGACTTACTGTCTACTTTCTTACAGGTGCGAGTCTTGTTTTCAAAAGGCCCGTTTATTGCTATTTTTGCAAGTGATCCACACATTATTATAAAAGCTATTAACCAGAATCTCAACAGTGTTCTGCGTGATTCAAACATAAATGGACATGATTACATGCGGAATATAGTCCATTTGCCTGTTTTTCTGAATAGCCGAGGGCTTAGTAATGCAAAAAAGCTGATGGTAGCTTCAACAACCAATGGAGATATTCCTTACACAGAAAATGCAGGTAAAGTTATGCAGGAGAGTAATACTTAGAATAGAAACATAGAATGGTTTGGGTTGGAAGGGACCTTTTAAGATCATCTGGTTCCAGCCACCTGTTGTAGGCGGGGACACCTCCCTCTAGACCAGGTTACTCAAAGCCCCATCCCACCTGGTCTTGATCACCTGCAGGGAGGGGGCATCCACAGCCTCTCTGGGCAACCTGTTCCGTACAGAGGTTACAAAAACAGCCATAAAATCTCTTTTCTGGAGCAAGCTAATTAGAGAATTTGTAGATTATTAATATTATTTTATAATGCAGTCTCATGTATATGAGTGAAGAAAATGCCTTTTGTTTTTTTTCCGTGATAGGATTGCATGAAGAGATTGACAGAAGAGTTTCTCAGAACAGCCTTGGAGAGATGACCAAGCTTGGTAGCAAAACAGCTCTCAATAGGCGGGTGAGAGATGTTATACTGAGTGGTCTAGTACTGGTAATAGGGTTTGTTTTTGGGTTTTTTTTACTCTAATTTTCTTTCATGTACTTAATGGCATCAACTTTAGAGACTTACCAAACCATTCCTGAGAAGTTAGGATGTATGATCTGTGTAGGAGAAGTATATTCCTAAATCAGCAGACTGATGTTTTATCAAAGAAGAAAAGCTGTTCTTGTTCACTGAAGTGTTCTTTTCCACAAAGCTTTAAATTCAGGGACTGTTGGAATGTTTAAACTTTCTGCGAATGCTGAAATGATGCAGCATACTATTTATGTGTATTTTGAACTCTTGTGTATAAGCACAGTATCACTGTTGTATCTTGGTCAGGCCTCACCTGGAGTATTGTGTTCAGTTCTGGGCTCCTCGGTACAAAAAAGTCAGGGATCTCCTGGAAAGAGTCCAGCAGAGGGCCACAAAGATGATAAAGAGCCTGGAGCACCTCTCTTACGAGGAAAGGCTGAGTAACCTGGGTCTGTTCAGCTTTGAGAAAAGAAGACTCAGAGGGGATCTGATCAGTGTTTGTAAATATCTAAGGTGCAGGAGGCAAAGGGATGAGGCCAGACTCTTTTCAGCAGTGGGTGGCAATACAACAAGGGGAAATGGTCACAAACTGAAGCACAGGAAGTTCTGCACAAATGTGCATAAGAACTTCTTCACAGTGAGGGTGACGGAGCACTGGAACAGGCTGCCCAGGGAGGCTGTGGAGTCTCCTTCTCTGGAGACGTTCAAGTCCCACCTGGACGCCAACCTGTGCAACCTGGTCTAGGGAGCCTGCTTTGCAGGGGGGTTGGACTCGATGATCTCTAGAGGTCCCTTATGGCCCCTGCAGTTCTGTGACTTTGTGATCGGGCTCAGGCTGTTCCAATACGGGGGAAGTAATTGAACATTCCTGCATTATGGTTTATTTTCTGTTTTCCCATCTTTATATAAAATCAGAAAGTGGTTGAATAAAAGATACCCAGAAAATACAGAAAAGCAATACTACCTGAGGATTTTTTTTATTTAAGCTGCTGTGGGAAATTCTGTAGCAGAGAAGCCTGATACTCACTTTAATTTTAAGTTGTAACAACTAAATGGATAGTTTTGGTTTTGGTTTGTTTTTTGGTAGACACAGCAGGGGGTTATGGTGACAGTGCAGAACTTAGTAATCTTTTTTTACAGAATATCTTCCTGTGCCTTTTCAGAATTGGCATGGAAATAATAAAATCTATGAAACTCTTACCAGTTCTTAACTTATATGAAAATCATATTCAAATGTTATATAGCTAAGTCAGAGTTAAATTCAGCTAAATATTTTCGTGGTATTTTATTTCAACCTCACAGATGTATATATCTTCACAAAGGTTTTAACTTGATAATGAAGTAAAGTTGAATTAATTTCAAATGCATAAAGTACTCTGATACTGATCGGTACTGCTTGCTTTTGTGTGTCACTATCAGGATACTTACCGAAGACGCCAGATGCAACGCACCATTACTCGCCAAATGTCCTTTGATTTGACCAAGCTTTTGGTTACAGAGGATTGGTTCAGTGATATCAGTCCTCAGACCATGAGAAGATTACTAAATATAGTTTCAGTGACAGGTAAGCGTTGCACTTGTTTTCCTGTGACATGAAAGCCAATATGGGCTTTTTCAAAAGGATCAGATTCTGTCATTTTACCTGTTTCCAAGCTTTGTATTCTGAATGTTTGAGTAGGATGTGGGCCCCTGTAGAATATAACCATTGTTCAGCAGAAACCAGTGAAATAAATAATATTACCTGTGTAGGACTAATTGGAAAACTTCAGGGACTCGTGGATCTGTCTGATGTGTTGTCTTAAATATTAAAAAATATTGTAACGCTGTTTGACATGTAAATTTATTATGGGTATCTGATAAAGGACCTCACTAAATGATGAGTGGTACTACATTGTACAGATGGATAACAAAGTGAATATTAGTGTGTTTTGAAGGTAAAGGGCACTGTTCTGTGTTCTAACTGTTCCAGTATTAATCAGGCTATCACAAGTTCTGAGTCAAGTTTATGAAAATAGGCATGCTAAATTTAGAAATTCTAATAAAAATTGTGTGCTAGGAAGACTGATACTCTCCTACCCTACCAATAATGCTAACAATAAAATATTATGTTCAGTGACCTGTTTTTCTAGGATAACGTTTAATGCTTAAGTAAAAAATTTTCTCAAATTTCTAATGGGTGCTGAGTCATTTGAAAGAGAGAACTGTAGGAATAAAACTATAACAGCAACAGAAATATTGCCGTTACCTGCATGCGTATGAAGCACGGATTCAGCAGAACCAGCATGAAGTTCCACGTTGAGTGAATGTGGTTGTATTGCCTATGCTGGGCGCAGGTCAGAAATTGTCATGTCACTCTTGCATAGCACATAGAAGGAGCTAATAAACCTGCTGCAACTAACTCATATCTTGCTTGAAGTGTTCCCATTACCAGTAGGTGCACAGAGTAGTAATACAGGTGAAGCTTGAACTGATTCCCACTGATGCATTTGGTTGTAGAAGCCTGCTGCAGCTGTATCAGTGCTGCATTCACGCCCAACTTAAAACTACATTTGGCAGAACATATTCTAGCATGGCTCAAGTAGCTGGAACTGGTTCGGCTCTGGTGTAGAGATGAGATGATCATCTCAGTAGCAGGTGTGGTACAAATGCACGGTTGTTTGTCTCTGAGGTGAGGTTCAGCTCTGTTCAACCTGCTTGTGTAAGCCAGGCTTATTGGCTGTCTGTGAAGTGAAGTAAAATAAACCACAACTTTTCTACTTCATGAATTAAAAGCGAAAATAATTAATAGAAGAATCTCTTATTTTTCCTCTTGGTCTTTACATCTACTGATGATTTATATATGAAAACAGACCTAAAATTCTAAATAAATATACCATCTTTTCATATTGTTATCGTTTGTAGCATGAAATATTCTTGACAAATTTTAGTACAAATGTGGAAGTATAACAAAATCACAAACTTAGTTATTTGTAGTAGTAAGATACTGTAAAAACAAGCAGAAAATACCGTGGAAGAACACTTACAATATATAATAACTTGTGATTATATACGATAATGTCATGAAGAACTCTAAGAGCAGAGCCTTCAAGCTGTAAATTAAATGTCATGTCACCAATATGAATGCAGTTCTATCAGAAAAATAAGTTGCCACAGCTTGAAAAGCATGAGCTGTAACATTAACTTGGTTCCATTCATCCTTTTTCTGTCTTCTAAAATGAGCTTTATTCGTAATTCCTACCTTGTCTTGTTAACTTAAAGCCATTTTTTAAATTTATGGCTTCGAAGTTCGCTGTATTTATTGACTGTTAAAGATGGCAGTTCTGGTTATTTCTTTTGACCATGTTTTATATCCCAGTACACAGAAGATTTTTCACCACATTAGCATGAGTTTTGCTTTTTGGTTGAAATTTTAATACTGTGTGAACTTCTTTGTTTAATTTTGTTCAACTTCACCTGTAACAGAATGAGAACTTATAGCTTGGAGCTGAAGTTGACGGTTTTAATACCAGAAAGAACTTAGATCAGGGTAAAGGACATAAAGACATACATAACTGTTAGTCTGTGGGAGGGAAGTGTTGGGGAAGGTTTCTTTCAAAAGGGGGGAAAATAACCCACAAAAACACCCGTGTTTCTTTTTTCTGTTATATTAGGTCGCTTATTGAGAGCAAATCAAATCACCTTCAATTGGGATAGGCTTGCTAGTTGGATCAATCTCACAGAGCAGTGGCCATATAGAACGTCGTGGCTCATTCTGCATCTTGAAGAGACTGAAGGTGTTCCAGATCAGCTGACTTTAAAAACCATCTATGAGAGGTAGGTGGATGGTATGTAGTTTGAATGATTAAAATAATCATTACAAATGATTACTGGAATAGTGTGGCTTTCAAACAGCTACCTGGTTGTAATCTAGAATTCCTACGGTCTTACTCTCTTCTGTTAGCTTCTGGCAACTTTTAAAATGACTTTCATTGCTGTTTAGCTCACCAAGTAAGGATGTATGCTTTGTATTAAAAGCAAAGAGCAGTATACTGGAATTCTTCTACAGGTAGCTAGCTGTATGTTTATTTCTTGATATAACTTTACAATGGTCAAGCTAAGTTTCTCTAGTTAGAAATCAGAATCTGAACTGAAGCCTACAAACTGCCTTTACTCATAAAGATCTGTGCAATTTTGGTTCTCTGTTAATGTGCTCAAGGATGTAGCAGCCTTTTTACTGAATTTAAGGAATGTGAAGGTGAAGCGTGACTTCTTTCTTGGTCATTGATACAAGTTGCTGTGTGTAAGTGCTGTCTATGTATTGCATCTGAGAGCAAGAGGTGTTGCCAGTGAACGTGCCTCTCTAGAACCTGGCTGCTTGTAAGAAAGGAAATGTGGATAGCGAGAAGTGACCTGATGGCAATAGAGTGGTTGAATTGTCATTTTCTGGTTGAAAAAGACTGAAGAAGTATTACAGTCTTTTTATGTTCGACACAGATTTTCAATTCCAGACCAGCTGGTATGAGAAAAATCCGCAGAAGTACAGATAATGTCTCATATCAGACATTTTGTCTTCAGTACTATGGAAAATGGGAAAACCTCAGCTGTCTTTCATTTTGAAGTTATGAAACAGATTTAAATTAAGCCATCTTAGGGCCAAACTGATGGATGATTGTGTCCTGAGAAAGAAATACAGTCTGTGCCACTATTGCTGAAAAATTTTGACACTATATCGAAGCAAAACCTTTTTTTATGGATACTGATTCTGTTCTTTGTCTTTTCTTCATTCCCTGTCACCTGCATCAGGGGAAGGTCAGGCTGGGTATTAGGAAAAAGTGCTTCACCAGAGGGTGATGGGCATGGTACAGGCTCCGCAGGGCAGTGGGCACAGCCCTGAGCTGCCAGAGCTCAAAGAGCATTTGAACAACACATTCGGATGTAGGGTTTGGATTTTGAGTGGTCCTGTGTGGATTCAGGGGTTGGACTCGATGATCTTTGTCTTCCTTCTTCCAGCTTAGGATATTCTATAATTCATTGCTTAACAGCAGAGGATAGTCAGTATTGTAAAGTAGTTATCGTTGAGCTTCTGCTTAAATTTTTGGAACAGCTTTTCTAATCACACATTATATAGTCTGTTTCATGCAATCCCGTTTGTACTGGTAAAGAGTAAAGATGGGAGATTCTTACTCTGAAATCAATATCTTAGCACACTCTTTTCACTTATTCAAATTCCAGTTCATTTCTTCACCATACTGACAAGTTGCGTGTACTTGCTTAACTCTCTTGCTTGAGAGATCTTAATCTTTTCATCATACTGAGTTCTCTTTTAGTGAGGTGTCCATTAGGATATTGGGACATTATTAATTTCTTATGAGGTATAATACTTTTCCTAGAAAGCCTATATGAAGTCTTTGCATTTCTAGCTACAAATGTATACCTTGAGTTAGTTTGTGGTATTCATTAGTGTCTTTTGATTAATTGGCAACAGCAGTGCTAAATCACTTTGGAATGAATGAAGTTCAGTGCTGTCTTCAAGACGTACCAACCTGTTCGTGGTTTCTGAGGATCTGAAGGAGGTATTGGAGACCTGAATTGTTCTCAGAAACGTGTACTGATGAGTCCAGTATAACGTTACATCTGTAATAAGCCAACTGGAGGAGAAGGAAAGGACGGGCTCCACTGAATGCAAAGGACTTATTCAGGTTCTGGATTATTTGCTGTTAGTGCAGACAGTTTAATGGTTGTCAGTGTCAGGGTTTATTAGGTCAGGTGTGGTGGAGATGCATGAAACCTGCCATGCATTTTTGCCTCTTGCTATGTGGGTTGTGTCTGGAAGTAGTATTGCCACTTGAGTAGCTTGCTGATTTATAATATAGACATTAATAAACTTATAAATAAGTTTATAGTGTATAAAGAATCTGTAATGAGAAGCAGTAATGAAGAACCCTGTGCCATCTCTTGGTTAAAACAAACAAAACATGTCATAATAACACCCTCACTCCATGCTGAGGAAGAGAGTTGATGCATCTCTCCCACTCTTTTGTTGAACCTGTCCAAGGAACTAAATTTACAACTCTCCTAATATAGTGACAAAGCTGAGATCTCATCTGTCTGATGATTTGGGCAATTGTGTTTACCATATGCCGAGTATGAAAAGGTCTGTGAGCTCTCCTCTGGGATTATCTGATGCTCTGAAAATTCTGTTTTATTCAGAATAATCCTTTCAGCGTATAGCAGTGTATTGCTACTCTTCATCTACAATTGTTTGAAGTAATTTGGCTTCAATATCTGCCCCTGTATCAGTTCAAAATAGAGTATTTAATTTAGCTCCTCTTTTAGAACTTCAATCTCTGTTTTCTTAGGTTTTCTAGTTGGTAGAACAGCTTTCCCATTTGGAGTGCCATGAATAGAGACCAGATTTCTGTACTTTTATAGCTTCTACTCCTGTACCGAGTGCTTGTTACTTCTTCCCTGGCTTTTATTCTGGAAGGAGTTTTTTGAAAGTGTTTTGGTACTTTGGTACTTTAGAACAGGAATCAGAATATAATTTTCTGAGCATTGGATAGTTTGCATCAAAATGCTTTTTATTGTGGCAGTGCACGTTTTCTTTGGTTTTGATGCATTTCTGAGTTGTAGGTGTGTGAGGAGAAGGGGCTGCTTGAACACCTCGTTTGAGGATGGCAATTTCAGAGATTCTTTTTCAGGTGCAGTTTTCAGCATGTGATTGCTTCCTTCATAAGAGGACAGTGCTTTGATGGTGCAGTCAGTGTCCAGCGTTAGGTCTCCCTTACAGTGACTGACCCGTCAGGTCAATCTGTTACAGGTACCCTCAACCGAAGAACTGCATCACATGCTTCAGGTGTGCGCTGAGGGTATGAGGAGAGGTGACAAACCCATTGTACAGCTGTTGCACGTCTGTCTCTGGAGGCGGGCAGCTCCCAGCTGTTCCCTGCCAGCAGTCGGTGCCGGCAGGTGGCACTCGCGCGGTGCTCTGCTTGGCCCGTGGTGCTCTGCCCTCAGGTACAGCATCAGCAATCTTTTCCACCAGGTGCTTTGTTTTTCAGTGTTGTTTCAAAGAATAAGCATTACAGAAGGTGTAGCTAAAATGAAAAGAATCAAATAGTCGAGTATTAAGAAATGGAAGAATAAAATTGTCTGCAAACTGTATAGACAGCCTATGTACTAAAGGGAGGGTTGTTTGCTGTCACATCTCAGTGCTGTCTGTTATGGTTAGGAAAACTGAACTGCGACAACTGAAAGCTGTTGTAGATCTATTCGTCAGTGTCTTAGTGGTGCTGGACTAGTCACTTCTCGTACTTTTCACTTGCATACTGTTGTGCCTCTCCTGGGGGGTGCCAGTACCTTGTGGGCTGATACCTGCGAGTGCGGAGTACTCAGAGCAGTGTGGGAGCCAGGAGCTGCAGTGCTCCATGGGGAGAAGATAGGATATCTCAAATTGTTTGTTAAATAAATATACCTATAGCTGTCCGCTTCCAAAAAAACTAATACATTCTTTTCATGAATAATTGCCAGGGAAAAT
Source organism: Numida meleagris (assembly GCF_002078875.1). Classification (NCBI taxonomy): domain Eukaryota; kingdom Metazoa; phylum Chordata; class Aves; order Galliformes; family Numididae; genus Numida; species Numida meleagris. Next base: position 96,615,188 of record NC_034411.1, on the reverse strand, counting down.
AAATTTGCTAGTGCTTTTTCTATAGGTACTGCGTTGGTGAATATGGAAGACTATTAATTAGTATGAAAGCAGTTCACTTGGGAGTAGTGTGTCCTTACTGTCCCATACTTCTCAGAGTTGGGAAGACTTACTGAATATTACATGAGCAACGTTTTCCTAGCATCTTGTAAAAAAAAATAAAATAAAATAAAATTGGGCTTCACTTTACAACATAGGTACATCTCTGTGGGCAGTCTTTGTGAACTAATGCTGCTTACTTATCTCTTAGTAACAGGTAGACATTCTGTGTTGCGATTCATTTGTTGGTAGATGGAAATAAGTCCATGCTTTGCAATTATGTCAAATTTTGAAAATAAATACTGAGTCTGCATTGTTTGCTTTTTGTCTCCAGATTCTGGAGAAAAATGTCTTTAATCTTTTTACTTCCTTTAACATGCTGTATCATCTCACTTGTATCCTCTTACTTGCCAGCCTTTCTCTTTGCTGGTATGGATCTTTGGTTTGTTAGGCTTTCCCGTTGGTATACTTAGTGGCACCACTACTTACTCTTTTGAGTTTATCTGTTGCCTTTCCAAGTAATCTTTCACCAACAGGTTTTTCGTGCAGTCTCTCTCCTTGCCAGGTTAAGCTCCCTATTCTGATTTCTCACCTGTTGTGTTCTCTTTCCCCTTTGGTGTTTATGTTGTTCCATGGTCATTAACCAAATCTTTGTCCTGGTCTGGTTTATTCTTCTTATCATGTTCTTTTTACATTTTTTATTGTAGCATGCAGTTAGTATTTGCCTCTATTTATGTTGTGCTGATTTCTCTTCTGTGTTTCTGTAGAATCTCCATAATGTCAATTCTGTGTAATGCCAAAATGGCGTGTAGAAATTACAGAAAGCAAATGATTATAACCCTGAAAGGGCTCAAAATACTTGGGCATTCTGTAAATGAAGTTGTCACAGTATTAAGTTGCCAGATTAAAGCAAGTTTCAGCTGAACATTTGCAACTGATACTTCTTATACTTGTAAACTAGCCAGCTATGGGAATGTGCTCTTGTGAAGGCTACATGAAATATCCATGACAGTAGAATGAATGTCAGTGCCAGATCTAAATAAAGGATATATTGGGAAAAGCCACAGTGGCTTTTGTAGAGAGAAGATATTTTTCAAGAATATGAATTTTCAACAGGGTCAATGAGCATGTAAAGAATGTCATGTAATATTTTGAAATTTCAGAAGTTTTAAGCAAGATCCTGAGAACGTTTACATGTATTAAAACTTAGGGTAATTGCAGGCAAGATTGTTTGAGGAAAGCAGAAGAGGGAAGCAAAAAGTAAGAGTTCCATGAGAAACTCCCTCCCTGACAGAGGGAGAAGATGCAATGTGGAGATTTTATAAGGACAACTGTTTCACAGAAGGTTGCAGAAGTAGCAGTGAGCAAATTGCAGATGAAAGTCGTTGTGGATATGTGCGTCTTAAACTACTGGGGAAAATGATCTCATCTGTGAGGCTCTAATGTAGTTGTGGCTTGTGGATCTGCACCTACGAAGGACATTCACAAAGGTATTGCTGACAGATGAAAAAATACATTCAGTGCTCGACAACAGTCAGAAAAGGAAATTGTGTCTTTAGGATTTATTAGCAAAGAGATAAAAGAAATTACTGTATTATACATATCAGTGATGCGTCTACATTCTGAACACTGTGATATTCTAGTCACTGTATTTCAGAAAGGATGTATCAAAGTAGAAAAGATTTTTAGAGGATGAGAAGAGCCCCAGTTTCACTTCAGAATTTTTCTATGAATATCAACGCAGACTTTTTTTCATTTTTCTCATGCTGTGAAGAATCCCAGTTTTGCTTTTCTTTGCAAAGAACAATTTCTCCTTTGTTTTGTTTTCTCAAGTTTTCCTCAAGACTGAGACATTTAAATCATACTTCACTCAGAGATCTTAGTTAATCATTTCAGTCTGAGGATCTCAGTTTTAACCATTTTACTTTGTTTTTTTAATACTTTCTACTGTTTAAGGCAGTAGAAAACGGTGATTAGATATTAACACCTTCTCAATTAAAAATATTGATGTTAAAGCCAGTTGTACAAGGGTGGTATCTTCTCGCTCCTTTTCCTCATTAAGTTTATTCACTAAATGAGTTCAATCTGCTGAACATGTTTTACCAGTTTGTATCCTTATCATGGCAGGAGCTAAATCTGTAATGCTTTCTCTATTGGAAGCTGCTCTTAGAAGCGACTGGAGTGATTTTGTATCCATCTTGCCAGTAGGCCTTTGTCCTTGCGAGCTCTGAAGATGTAAATGAGAGATGCTGCAGCTGTGAGCTAACCAGTTCTCTTCTAGACATGGTGGCTTTACCACTCGGTCACTTGTTAAGGCTGTTAGCTGGGCTGCCTTTACGGATTAAAGTCTGTTCTGTTTGTTAAGGTTTACACAGATGGAAGTGGAACTTCAGGCATTCGTTAGCCTCTTGAGTTCAAGAGAGCAATTCAGAAAATGACTAAACAAACTTGTAAACACTTGAAAAACTTTGGATGTCTGAATTTTTACCCCTGAAGTTCCTGCAGGCAGACGCCTAATCTGAGTCTTGTGGTGTTTTTCCTTGCACCTAAAGTTTATTCAAGATCATTGAGAGTCAGTAATTGAAGCTCTTAAAAAACATGCACAAATAAATGTGGTTTGAGTGTGTTTACAACAGGAAGAAAAGATCAGATTCAGCACAAACTACAGCAGCTAAGGCTACTTCAAATAAAAAAAATATACGAGGAAGAGAGAGGTGGCAATGACTGTTTATATAATATTCTGTGTGTAAAGTAGTTTTACCAGGTGCAGGGACAGGCTGTGTGGCCAATTGCAGAACCCTTCCGATCCTGGAAAGCGTGGTTACCCACATAGGCATGGCACTGTAGTAGTGTGAAGTGCCAGTTGTCCATAGGGGAGGAAAAAAAAAAAAAAAAAAGATGTCAAGGAACACGTTGTGGCCTCCCAGAACAGTTTAATGGCCTATCTGGCCACTAAGGGAGGGGAGGGGGGAAAAAAGTCCGTGTAAAGTTAATGCTAGTCTGTAAGGACTTCCTGACTCCCTCATGGTCATGTCTGGATACGACTGCGGACAGAATATTTACCGAAGAATGGGATAGATCCATGGTGAGTATTTTCTGTGCTCTCATGCAGTTAGGATCTAGGTTACTTACCTTTCTGAAAATAATTCTTGCCATTACATGGTGAAACATTGAAAAATACAGCTAGTGTACCTAAAGAGGTTGTCCTAAGGGAGACCATGACTCACTCTCTTTGTGCTTAAAGATACTCAAGAGAAGAGAGTCTTTGTCCCCAGAACTGACTTCACATTTTGTTTAATGGCACAGAATTTAGGTAGTCACACAACCTTATATTCAAGCGTTTCCTCCTGGCTAGTTTTGATGTTGCTCTACTTGTTATGTATGATGTCATGAGGGACAGTCTTAACTGTCACTTTTTTCCCAAAGCTTTGCTCGAACTGAAGAACTAAGACAGCTTTGTGAGGATATTGGCAAGTTATTGCTGGTCCCTGAATTTCTGTGACATGCCTATTCTTACACATTCATTCAAAATATTAGAACATGATAGCTTGGCTCAGGATAGAAGAAACACTCACTAGCCATCTGTTCAGCTTAGGAGCTCCGCCCTTTACTTAATTTCCTTGAAAACATGCTTCTTGGAAACTAAAGAAAACTATGAAAATCAAGAACCTTAAGTCTTTGATTTTGAAAAATATGAGATATCTTCCAGGATTAGAAAAGGGTTGTGCTTTCCTTAAAGTTGTAAGTAGACATTGTTTTAAACACGGCAACATAAAATTCATAAATCACTTTGGCTGCATTTAACATCTCAGTATGTGCATATCTATATATATGCATGCCTACCTGTGTTGAATGGCAAATCCATGTGCTAAAGCAGAACATACCAAGTTTAGAAGAATAACATAATAGCTTTCTTTTATTCAGGATTCTTTTTGTGAGCAGAACTGAATGATGTAAGCCAGCCATAGTTCATTTATCAGGTTTTGTTAATGCATTTATAACTGTTATACTGTTCTAAGGAATAATTTGTAGAAGACAGCTGCACTGAGTAATTTATAAATCATGGAAAATATTGGTATTTTTTGACTTGTTCGGTTCTAGATGCTGCTTTTCCAGTTTCAGTATGGGTGTATGATTTTGCTTGCTTTTTTCTCGCAGTCCCAGAAGTTATCACTTTTGGGAAGTAACCATAGAAATAGTTATCTCTACTAACTGTAACTGGAGAAATACTTAATCTCTATTAGACAACTCATCCTCTGGTTTTCTTTTTTCTTCAGGTTCAGCTGGTAAAAATTAATTTAGTAATAAATGGAACAACACTTGATTATTGTAGATTTGGAGTTATATAGCGTAGATTCATTGATGCTGTATTTTTACTGATAAGTTCAAACCTTTTGTGTGATAAACCCATGTGAACCAAATTAGGAAGTCACGAAAATGCCTGTGGTTGGATATTTGTACTTTATTGTTTACTGCTTCAATTTAGAAAGAGTATTTACAGCATACTGAAAATACCACTAAGATATAATTGATATGAAATTATTTTATTAAAAAATTGATTTCATAAAAAAAATCAGACAAAAGTATTCCGTAGCACTAGTAGTAAAATTTATTTTTTCCCCATATAAAGGCTCATTTATTTTTATAGCAATTTGATGACACATCTGCTTGCTTTATTCAGCTGAAAAGAAAATGTTGGTTCTTGGTGTTTTGTAAAATTGCTTTGTTAAATTATTTTCGAAATCGTTCAACTTTTAACAAATGACATTTGATACTAACATTGGAAAGCAATTTCAGCTAATTAAGTAGATCCTTCTGTAAACCATTGGAACATTAAGATGACAAACTGTTCATTCAGGATTATTTTAATTGGTACAATTATTGTAATTTTGTTGCAATTATGTGTTGAGCTAAAAGCTTTTGTCTAAATCATTTGAGGGTTTTTTTTGTTAATATACATAAGTAAGAAGAAAAGGAGTAAAATAAAGGCTGAAGATAAGCATTATCTGTCTACTTTTCCATTACAGTGTTTTAGACAAGTACCTATTAAATTATTCTGTTAAAAAGCATGTTATATATATATTTTTGCAAATTTCTAGCAATTTAAAATGAGCAAGATTGTTTGAAATGTAACTTTTCTGGAAGGTTATTATGTTAATTCCAGTTTTGACACTGTTTAAATACCTTTTAATAAAAAGAATGAAATTAACTTTTGAGGGATTTGCAATTTGTATAAAATCTATTGATGCATTAATTTAAGCAGTGTAGCTTTTTAGTGATTGTAGAAATTAAAAGTGCCACATTCATCTCTTCTGGTCATAATGTTCTCTGCAAAAATCTTTTGCCTGGGCCAGGTTCAATTAAATCACTTATTTTAAGGAGACAGTTTGGTATTCTTGTAGACCTCAAAGTGAGACATTGCTTCTAAATACTTAACATGCATTTTTTTTTCAATTTCCTTTTATTGTCTCCTACTTACAATGTAGGACGTAGGAAGTTAGCGTAAGAAATCTAATGATGTCCCAGTATTAATAGCTAGCATGCCAGTTGACGTCAAGCTGTCTGAGCAGGTCCAGAGGAAGGCCATGAAGATGATCAGAGGGCTGGAGCACCTCCCCTGTGAGGACAGGCTGAGAATGTTGGGGCTTTGCACCCTGGAGAAGGGAAGGCTCTGGGTAGACCTTATAGTGGTCTTCCAATACATGAAGGGGGACTACAGGAAAGCTAGGGAGGGACTTTTTGTAAGGGCATATAGTGACAGGATGAGGGGAAATGGCTTTAAAATGGAAGATGGTAGATTTAGACTAGATATTAGGAAGAAATTTTTTGCCCAGAGAGGATGTGGATGCATCCACCTTGGAGTTATTCAGGGCCTGGCTGGATGAGGCTTTGAGCTTCCTGGTTTAGAGGGAGGTATCCCTGCCTGTAGCAGGGGAATTGGAACCAGATGATCTTAAAGGTCTCTGCCAACCTAAACCATTCCATCATTCTCTGATTCTGTGATTTCCCAAACTGTGTAGTTGCATGAGGCAAGGCATGGAGGAGAAAGATAAGAGATTACTGAAGGATGTGACAAGTAAGAAGAGAGATCTGTTGAAAAGATACTGGGGAGAGAAAAGGACTGGAGCAAAAGCTAATTCAGAACACTAGTGAAAGGAAGTTCTCCAAATATTTTTTACCTTTCTTTTTAGTTACCTTTGTAATATAGACTAGTAAGTCATATTTCTGAATTACGTTCCAGATAAACATTTAAAGAAGTTATAGTTAACATGCATTAATGATATCTCAATTAAAAAAAAAAAAAAGCAAGCTTGTGTATTTCAAGTCTCTTCTAGTTGATATTAACTTAAGATAGAGCACAGAAGTCTTAATCTTAGCAACACAATAAACACATTTCTGGAAACAAAACCTTTATTTTTATTCATGTAAGTCAATTCATGAAGCCTATCCATTTTGGAGGGAGTCAGTAAAGTTGAGAAATAAAATTGGAGGTAATGTCTTTTTGTACTAGATGAATTCTTTTGTCAAAGGTAGAATGTTTATTCAAAAATAGGAAAACCATTGTGATGTAAGATGATGGTCTGGAAATGTGTATTTTGGCTACACGATACCAGTGGCTCATATGACTTTTATAACACTGGCGATTTCTAATCCTACAGGAACTGCAAATGTTTGCTAAAATTCTAAAATCCTGCAGGTAAAGGTATTGAATGAAAGGATTCCTGCATAAAGCCATAAAGAACCTTTGTAAGTGACATTTGGTGGTGTAAATACTGAAAACGGATTAATACAGTATTCTCATATTTTACTTGCGTTAGTGATCCTGTTGGACATCTGAATTAGTAAGATATAATTACTTTTTTTGTTTGCGACAGCTGTTTTGAGCAGTCTTGAATTCTTCAGTGCTCCATTTTGCTGCTTTTCTATCTATGTAATAAGTATATCTTTAAAAAAAATTATTTTTGCCTTCTCTAATTCAAATAGCACTGTAAAGCTGTAAATGAATCCAGACGTTTTAAACTCTATTAACGCTTTTTAATTAAAAAGAATGTTGGTGTAGGGAGTATTCTGGAAAGTTAAATTAAAATCTGACCTTTGTAATATGGCTCAGTGGTAGAGCATGATACGGGGCATGGGAGATTTAAGTTTAAAAAATATCTGTCTTCTAAGAAAATGCTTTTTCTTCCTGAAATGATCAAAACCAGAAGACTCAGAAGAAGTGCTTTATCTACCGTTACTTGGCTTGGATAGTTGGTTTTGCAAAGAAAGCTTTCCTCAATACCTATGGTAATAGGAGTTTTTAAATAGCTATTGCATCTGTTCAGTGAAGTCTCTGTACTGCTTAATATGCACCGAGGGGGTTATAATTTTCTTTCTAGGTAGCTATGTCAAACTATAGCTTCCTTTTTTGTCTTTATTAAAGTAAAACATTGATTTCCTCTGTTTTATTACTGAGTATGTGATGACTTTTTATTCCTGTCTTTATACAAGTGTGTATATGAGCAAATATTCGTTTTAATGTCCAAGCTACCTGTTTTAGCTTGAAGAGTATTTGAAGCACTGTTGTTGGTAGATTGATAGTACTATAAATTTTGTGGAGTGTTTTGTATGAGAACTTTTAATCTAGAATAAATATACCCTTGTGCCTGCAGACATTGTTGCTATTTTGACCAGATACAAGAAGAATAAGATACACAACTTTAGAGCAAAGCATTAAACTAGTGGTATTAGTTTATTAGATATTAGAGAACAGATATCTAATTACCAGGTTGTTAAGCATAAATTTTTTGTCTTGCATTCTAGAATGGCCCAAATTTTCAAGGTGGTTTTTTCCTTAGGATCAAACTTATAGGAAAAAAATGGTTTTGCATCATTTTGAAAGAGAAAATTATTTAATTTTGAGTTACTATTTTAACTTTTGACTTAAACCGTATCAAAGGAAAAACTTAAAAGGCACATTATAAGTAAAACATGACATGCCTTCTTGCTTATGCCTTCTGTTGCTCTAATTATTTTTTAATAGTTCTAATTAATTAGGTCAGTTGCTTTTTTTGGAGTGCAAAAGTTAAATGACTCCTGTTTGCCTAGTTACTTGCTGCAGTGAAACAGCTGAGGAAAACTATTTTAGGTGTGCGAAGAGGAACTTGTTGAATGTCTTTGTTTTTGCTGTCAGGGGGAGAGGCCTGGAGAGGGCAATAGGTGTAGCTTTGGCAGGAACCAAGGGCAAAGGCCTGCGCTTGAAAGCAGTTCTCAAGCAAGAATAGCACCCAGTGATGCTTCTCACAGCTTTTATCATGGCAGTCTGATCCCAGATTACTCAGCTGCACTGTGTGAGAGCTGGCCTGGAGCTCAGAGGTGGTAGATAGGGCCTGTTGGCGTCCTCAGGGCCCTGACCCCACCAAACAGGGAATGTGGGCACAGCGCAGCCTTCAGCGTGGGTGGAGCTAGTCAAAGCCTCTTCCTTTTGACCACCACCTGGATTGGGTGGTGAAGGACCACGTCCCCCAGTGGTGACCTCTCCAGCAGAAGGTGGTGACGTGTAGAGCCTGATGGCCTACCATCTGCCTTTAGCCTGTGCTGGCAGCGCTTAGTGCCGTTGGACCACAGTGGTTATTTTCAAAGTCACTCATGGAAATGCAAAATGAAAAGATTTGGAGCAAATTCACAGTCTCTTTGAATGGAATATTCGAATGATTTACCAACATGTAGTTTAAATATTTTTTTGAGGAAAAAGCAACAAGTCATTATTGGACATGATTGGAATACAAGTTAATCCATGCTGAAGGCAGCTTAATTATAGCTGCTGGTGGTAAGGCCATGGGAGGCATAGTAGAATTAATTTTTAAGCTTTTCTTTTATCAATGTCGTGTTCTGGTTTGGGCCCTGTTTTTTTTTTTTTTTTGTGGTCATGTAGTTTTTCATGGAAACAGACACTCAGCAACACTGACGCTTTTTTTTGATGTTTCTGATTTAAAGAGTAATTATTCTCCCTCAGGAATATCTAGCCCCAGAATGAGAATAGAGCATTCACAGAGCTTAATTCTTAGATCTGTGTACTTATGTTCTAGAAAAAGTAACTCCTAAAGTGCTTTACATGCTAACCTTTTATTTTTTTTAATCTAAGAAGTAAGACACATACCATTTTTGTGACTCTTTGCCAGAAGATTATCATTTACATAAATATTTCTTTCAAAGGCGTAGTTTAAGGCATTGAGCTCAGGAGGTTAGAATAGAGACTTCAATCTGTACACCAGCAGTGGGCTACTGGCTTCTGAACAGAACCTTTGTTCATCGTATTCAGAACACTGTTCACATTCAGACTTAAGTAGAGCTGGCATTAAAATTCAGCTAATTTGTTTCATGTGATTCATCAGCTGTGTATTTTATTTAAATCTATGTCACATTCTCTTTCAGCATTTTAGTTTGTAGATTTAAGTGCTGAAATAGGCCACTCTTTAACTCTTTGGTCCCTGACCTCAATACTGACTTAGTCTTCATTTTGCTGGTTTTAAACTCTTGTCTAGAGTATTCAAAGTAAATACGCATAACTGAAATGTGCATTAACGTTAGTTTTTAAACTTTATGGTATTTCATTTAAAAACATGTACATTTACATGGTGGAAAACCGTAACGTAGTAGCCAAATTTTCCTGTAAAACTGACATGATCAGATTTTGCCAAGTGGACAAGTTTTACTTTGATAATACCTATGGTCTTAAATTTTTCTGTCTTTTGAGCATTCACTCTTGATGTGAAGAAAGGAGTTAATTGTAGATGCTGCTTATAAAAGCATAGTATAGCAGAAGCATTCATTTGTTAGGTACATGGTCTGTTTAACTGTTTTCTTTAATATCTGGTAAAATTCGCTCTCTGTAACTACCTGAAGGGAGGTTGTAGTGAGCTGGGGGTTGGCCTCTTCTCTCTTGTACCTAGTGAGAGGACAAGGGGGAATGGCCTCGTGTTGCGCCAGGGGAGATTTAGGCTGGACATTAGGAAATACTACATTTCTGAAAGAGTGGTCAGGCACTGGAACGGGCTGCCCAGGGAAGTGGTTGAGTCACCGTCCCTGGAGGTGTTCAAGAAACATTTACAGCGTTGAGAGACCTGGTTTAGTGGGGTTGTTGGTGGTAGGTGGATGGTTGGACTGGATGATCTTGTAGGTCTTTTCCAACCTAGCTAATTCTGTGATTAACTGGGATGTCTTAATTTCACTTTTAGTATAGCGCAGGACTACTAATAGATCAGAATGGGAGATTTGCACACGGTTGAAATATGTTTTTGATGTAAAAGAGTTGCACTTACTTCAAGCATCTAGCACTGCTCCTGAGTTTCTTTATTTCTCTTAATACTAAATCCTCAATATTTTGTGTAAATCTGCCGTTGTTATTTCCGGCATAATCCCATTGTACCTGAAGTAGTAGGGGACCTGAAATAAAGATCAAATAATGTCATTGTTTTTAAAAGCTAACAAATTGTGAAATAAGAAAATTCAGCTAATTATAGACTTAGTTCATTAGCTATTTTTAAAAAATACAATTCAGTTCCAACCAAATTTTTTTTGAAGTGTTATGTTTTTTTCACACTAAGGCAAACATTTAGTACTCCTCATTCCTCCATAAAACTCCTTAATACTAGAGCATACAAAAAAAAAAAACACTACAAGACACACCAAAAAAAAAAAGCCACAAAAAACCACCATTGCTTGACAGTAGTCATAATGCATCAACATTGACCATGTCTCGCTGTTTTGTTGTCTCTTTTATTTGTTTTTGTTTGTTTGTGTACTTGAACTTTTAACTGTGGAACTTCTAATTTGTGTATCAGAATTTGAATGAATATTTTTCAGTTAATGCTCACATGTTAACTTGCCATTACTTTGGATTTGATGTTACAGAGCTATAAATTCCTGATCTGATTTGAGTGAATAGCCATACTCTAATTATTATGGTTTTATAATTTATCTATTATTCTCCCTCCAGAATTTCAAAAAATATTCCTACAACTAAAGATGTTGAACCACTGCTTGAAATTGATGGAGATATACGGAACTTTGAAGTATTTTTATCTTCGCGAACGCCTGTTCTTGTAGCACGTGATGTAAGAACATTTTTGCCATGTACTGTGAACTTAGATCCCAAGCTACGAGAAATCATTGCAGGTAAGTCTGTTTTCAAATAAATGAAAAATGATAATTGAGGTAGAGCTACTTTGCATATTGCACAGGATCCTGATTTGTTCGTCGGTTCAGACCTACACATCAGCTGACCTGCCTTCAGTAACAAGCTGTTCAGTTTTACTTTGTAGCTTTCTATACAGGCCAAATCATACTAGACTAAAGCAGTTCTTCAGAAGGAACAAAGTACTGTCCGTGATTGATTCAAAGATAGATCTAGCAGTTGTGGGAAAACAGTACATGCATCACAATGATATTTTATTTGTAGAGATGCAAATTTATTTCCAAGTAGTTGTTAACAGTTTTGAGTAGTATTAGTTCCTTTAGAACTGAAGCCAGTGAAATAGAATGGAATGTCTCCAATGTGGTGCATCCACTGCTGGACACCTGTGCAGCTGGTACCTGTCAGTCATTTTTTTAGTCTGTGTTATGATGATATTTAAATTGCTGATGGGACAGCTGTTGTTCATTGTTACTACTAGTTTGTAGTCTCAAAAAATGAACTCTCATAACAAATGACAGTAAATACTCTGCTTAACTGCTGAAGTGGACTGATGTGACCTCTAATATGGCAGAGGTTGCTGTTTGATCTGGAGTAAGGCTAAGGCATCCTAATATTTCTCCTTGTGCAAAGATGCTAAAACTTTGAAGAAAACCAGATCTTTGAATTTAAAATGGGATCTTTATGAGTTTTTGGTCTGACAGTATCCTAAGTGGGATCTGAACCCCTTGTGTTTTAATATGTACCCATTGCCTCTTGTCCTGTCATTGGGCATCACTGAAAAGAGCCTGGCTCCGTCCTCTCTGCACCCTTCTTTCAGGTATTGATAGACTTCGGTGGGATACTCCTGAGCCTCTTATTCTCTAGGCTCAGCAGCCCCAGCTCTCTCAGCCTCTCCTCACAGGAGGATCTTCTTAGCCCTCTGGTGGGCTCTTTCCAGTATGTCCGTGTGTCTTTGGTACTGAAGGGCCCAGAACTGGACACAGTTGGCAAACAAATCAAAACTTGCTCAAGTACCTCAGGCTCAATCTCATTCTCCTTTTATCTTTGTTTTTCAGATGTTCGTGCTGCAAGAGATCAAATGAATATTGGAGGACTTCCTTATCCCACATTACCTTTACATGAGGCACCTGCCAGAGCAGCGTCTCTGTTCAGTCAGCCTTCATCAGCCTGCTCTTCTACAGCCTCTTTCAATGGACCTTTCAACAGTGGAGTTCTGTCACCCCAACCTCATAGCAGTTACTATAGTGGTATGACAGGTCCTCAGCATCCGTTCTACAATCGGGTAAATAATCAAGAACCAATTCACGTTCTTCTCATTTAACCTGGTAGTATTGCAGATGATGTCTGTGAAATGTTTAAAAGACCCATGCAAATTATATTTAGAAATGGAGTCTTGTCCAAAAGTCAGTACATTTCACAGTAATGTTCAATCATGTAGTCTCGTGGAGAATTGTGGTAAATTGCATTAGAATATTACGCAAAGGGAAAAAGGTCAAACACATTGAGATGCTGCTCAGTTGTAGGGTACTGCAGGTACCCTCTACGTATATACATATATATATACATATTGCCTTTTAAATGGTAAATTCTGCACACTTCTTCGCATACTTGCTTACAGTCGTTAGAGAAGATCATGGCTTTTTCTTGGTAATTTAGGTTAAAACATGCAGAAACTTAAGTGAAGTACTGCTCAACAAGAACCTGTCTAGACATGTCTTTCCTTTTATCTCTTTTTAAAGTTATTCTGGGATCTCCTTCTGTAACCAGTGCTGCACTAGTTTAAAGAATTAACATAAATTGCATAAATGTATAATTTTGAGTTATTTGTGGGCAACAGAAAACATAGTCCTAGAAATGGCTCACTTGTAATTTGCAATGCTTTACTGTATAGTGGGATTGAATCTAAACAATGTAAGATAAACTGTTTTTTTAATATTGTTCCAAGTTACTAAGGTATATATCAACTTACTAGATGAGACAACAGTTTATAAGAATGCCTTTTTAGATGCATTTTACAACAAAATTTGTAATACTGATCTGCTTAGGGTGATTTAGTTAGTGATTACTTAAAATTTGAGCACGCTCCACAACTAAATTGTAACTTTGTATTTTTGTGAGATATATTCAGTATTTTTAAACCTCATTTTTTCCTTTTTTTTCCTGCAATGTTATCAGGGAGAAAAAAAATATTCAGAAAGCGGATGTAAGTCATAGATTGCTTCTATATACAGTTTTAAGTAGTGAGGTTGGATAGTACGTTAAGGTTCAGTCTAACAAGTTGGGAAAAAAAAATGAGTTATTCTTTATGTTCTTTAACCAAGGCAGAAGAGAGTATATTTAGCACAGTGCCTTTTATCTGTTCTAAAATTATTCTTATATTTACACTATATTGAGCATATATACTGTTGTTTAAAATAACTTAAAATGACATATTCTTTGCCCAACACTGATAGATACTTATCTTATTAATCTTCCTGCTGATACTGACTCACTTAATTCAAGTGAGTGTTTAATTGGAAGCCCTGTTTTCATCTGTTCCTGTACATGACAAGGTTTTAAGTATGTGGTAACTTGAAATTGAAACTTACATGTTTTTATGACTTTAATAATCCATAAAAGAAAATGCAATTATTGGTGAGTCATTAGCTGTTTGTATAAGTATTTTATTTGTTCATTTTTATTAAGTGCATACATGGACTTCCAGGCACGCTTATTTTTCCTTTTTAAGACTCAAGTATTTTTGTTTTGGCCTTTCTCTAAGGAATTTTATACTGCTTTTCTAAGGTATAAAACACTGCATACTGACATAAATAGTGAGAACCTCATAAGGTAGAAAAGGTTTTCCGAGAGCATTTTCAATCGCATTTCACTTCTCAGATTTTTAGAAGAATGATAGTTAATAAAAGAACGTTGACAGATGAATAGGATCTCCACAACAATATAGTAAAGTACCTGAGGGAGGTCTTTGGATACCTGGATGACACAACGCAGTGGGGTCAAATGCTGCTCTGGGCATGTCTGAATTTTATGGCAAAGCATTCTTAAGTTCTCAGGATGGCCTTTTTCTGACCAGATAAGTTCCTGTCCTGTTGTTTATAGCGATTATTTGTTCTTAAGGAAGAAGCAAAACAAAACTTTGAGCTCTTGGGAAAAGCTCGTGTTGCTTATTTTCAAGAAATACTACTCCTATGTTATGCATGTTTTTGCGTTGTTCTTCAGATGGTCCCGTGTTATGCTCTTGAACTTCCAGTCACATAATCTATTTGTTTTTGGTATAAGGCCCCATTCTCCCAGTGTATGGCTGTGTTGTGGTCCAGCTTAGCAGCTCTTCAACATGGCACTTCTGCTCTCAGTTTTGGACTGTGATAGAGAGCTAACAGTTTACCCCCGTCTAGTTCCCTGGTGACAATCGCAGCTGTCACCAACCATTGCTGAGATCATATTTCTAATGAAGAAGATGAGAGCACTAGGCATGTCTAAACTTCCTGAGTGAGAATGGGAAATTATGGAATGTAAGGATTTTGTTTATTTACATCAGTATAGCAGCAGATTCTTTGATGCCTGGGCCATGCTTATGATTTATAGGCTATCTGCAAACTTGGAGAACAGCTCTGCACTGGTTTATGCCCGGTGTGTATTTATATTGGTCCCATGTTTTCATGACACCTGTATTATCATACTTAGAATGAGGGCTGAGACTGCAGAGTTTAAATTTAATATTGGAGAATTAATTCCACAGGTGGGAAGCAGTGGAGTAGCTGAAGCGGGCATGAGGCATAATTAGAAATTGTGGAAAAATTGTAGTATAATTGCCTTATTGGACAAATTTTTTCATTGCTTTGTAGATTGATGACTCGCAACTAAAAAGCAGGTGCTCACTTTGTTTCAGAGAGTAGTCTTTGCAGTGAGAGCTAGGCGTGTGAATGTGGTATCATAATTAAGCATCTCATGCTTGTGGGTTTTCCGTGTGGTTTAAGCTGCTAGTGGAAAATGGAAACATTTAATTATTCAAGAAATAACATAAACTTTTTCTGAGAAGAGTTTTATTTCCACAACGTACCATAGGGTGTGTGCCTCATGGCAGTGAATTTTCTGAATCGTCCTGTATTAACCAGTAAGTATGAGACAAAGCCTAGGAATCGGTTCTCCTATTTATCTAGCCAACTAAAGTTTAAAAACCAGAGAAAAAACAACTCCCACATTTAGACTAATGATTACAATGCGTACCATGCATCTCCATATGCTGGAAGAGCATGTGAACTTTTTGTGGTAGTAGCCTGAAAGTGTGTGCAAAGACTACCTGTTGTAGCTAAGAATAGGGAATCAGATGTATTTTTTTGTAATTACTCAGAGTTGGTGCGCATACCATCTTAGTTGATGTACACATGAATTAACTTGTCATCTCTCCATTCATTCACTGCTGCTTCTGAATGCAGAAGGCTTTTTTTTTTGTTTTGATTTTTTTTTTTCCTTCTTGATAAACCCAAAGTGGGATACTTCCACAAGTTATCCACAAGGCCATCAAGTTATAACATGGTTTAGTCTGAATTTGGTGCAGTAGACTACTTAAAATCTTGTCATGTGCAGAAACATAAAGCAAGTAGTATCTTTTGTTTGATGAATAGCAGGATAGTATATTTTTTAAGTGTTATGTATAAAAACACCAATATGTTTTTGGATTGTTTCATTTTTTGTTTTTTTTTCTTTGCTTTTGAAGAACCCAGTAAAGAACTGAAAGTGAAGAGTTGTATAATTCTCTTTTTCCCGAAGTCTGAAGACTGTTGGTTTTCCATTACATTGCCTTAAAAGGGAATTCATAAGGAAATGAAGGTCTTTACTTCAAAACCAAATTCACAGATAGGTCAAAAACAAAATTCTAACAGTATTGGAAAAGCGTTTCTTAAGTATGTTACTAGTTGTAAGGCTTGTGATTCTCAAATGTACACACATGCACGCCTTTTAGTCTCATGCCAGTGGGTAGCGTGTGGATTTCAGGAAATATGTTCATACAGCTGATTTTAGCACTTGAAGGACTGGAACATATGGAGTACTTTGTTCAAAATGAACAAACTATTTCATGATTTTGAGATCCCTATATCTCTTGGAAGTGACTTTATTAACAATCACTTATTAATATAACTTTTATTTTCGTACAAGTGTCTTGGGTTATGATGAAGCATTTTATATTTTACTGAAAATCTGATTATGAGTTCAGCAGCTCTGACATCACTGAAAAAAATTAGAAGTGTGAAACCTTACCACATTTTCAGAACAGCTGTTAGAGTGTAACTACTATGAGTGCCCCAAATTTGTTCCTCCTGCAAGCCGTGTCCTGGTACCTGCGCCTGCTGGCTCTCGGGGGAGCACTGGGGGGGGAGGGAGGGTCAGTTGCTGAGGGATTTTGAAGAACTGACTCCAGAGCTTTTGAGTGAATTCCGCTAAATGCAAAAAGTAAAGAACACTTAATAATTGCTCTTTTCACTTTGTTAAACTCAACTGTGGAATATGTTTTGTTGAAATAAGTTTTATTTTATTATTACATTTTGATTTGTGTAATTGTTTGTCCTTTTTTTTTTGTTACGTTTATTTTTTTTTTCCATAGCCATTCTTTGCCCCATGTCTTTACATGCCAAGGTATTACCCTGGCAGTTCTCATCTCATCTCACGTCCACTAAAAACGAGTTTGTCCAGAGATCAGAACAATGGCCTAGTAAGTATTTTGAAGGTTAATTCACATACTAACCTAGACAATAAGTATAGTGAATAATGTAAATGAAAACTATTAATGGTGATGCAGTATTAGACAAGTACAAGCTCTTTTTTTATAAATAGTTTAAGCAAAGGTGTTATTGATATGTAATGCAAAACGTATTTTGTTTTAACTTTAGAAGCTACTTAGAGTTGAAGACAAATTCTGACATCCAGGGATCAAGACTGGAGGAGTCTGACCTGTAATATTGCAGGAAAACATTTCACTGAACATGCCAACTGTGCTGCAATAAATAAATTGATTCAGTATAATGTCATAAGAAGAGTTCTGTTGGTGAATTTATATTCAAATTCTATAATAATACAAATCCTTTGACATCTGGAGAAGATAAGGGATGTAATTTTAACATTGTAAGGATTTCTACAGATTGAAAGGCCAAAGCTCCTAAGTTCTTCCAACTTAAAAGCAATGTTTTAATTATTCAAATAAAACAAAATACATTTTGTCTTAAGTGTGCATTAGTTATAGCTTGGTTTTGTAAGTATATATAATTCAACTTTATTTACCCATTGAAAAGGAAAAATAAACTGACTTTTCTGGCTTCCTATAAAATAATAAAATTCCTATTAAGAATATTGATTTTACTGACAGATGGCTGTTCAAATGGAATTAAGAACTAAAGAAAGGTTTTTTTTTAAAAAAAAAAAAAGGCAATAAAAGCCTTACTTGTCAATGCTTTAATTCTAGGATATTGATACATTGAACAAAGTTATCAAAAGGTTTTAAAATCTTTTATGACTAACAGAAAACAAATGTTTCTGTCAAGTAATGTATTATTATGAGATCATTCTCATTCATTAGTTACTTCATATTTTTTGTTTAGCCCTTGATCATTTTACCCAAACCATAATATTTTGTTGTTGCTAGGATGTTATCAAGGAGGATGCTGATGAGGGGCTTTCTTCACCCACAGACCCCTCAATGGTAAATGAGTAGTCATGTGGTGTGGAAATTTTAGCATCTCATTGCTTTTTTCAGCAGTAATGAGTCTGCATTAATCGTAACTGCAGTTCACTAACACTGCATCAGTGGCTTTGGTGGGCATATAGAATAGCTGAAAACTAATGTAGTTCGTGAATGAATTTAAGAGCTAATATTTCACTTATAAGATATAGTATATTTTTTTCCCTGTAGTTTTTCACTTGCCTTTCTTAGTAGCTATTGTGTGTATTGTGGTAGTTCAACAGAGTGAAGAATGACAGGTGGTCATTCATGACTTTGATTTTAGAGCAAAGTAACTTCATGTTTCCTGCTTTAGTCAGCTCTCACCTGATCCCTTCTTCTTTAGCTGGTGGCACAGAGCCGCTGCAGTTAACGCAGTATAAAGCAGTGTTCTGTGGAAATAAAATAATAGGCCGTAGGTTTATTCTTGAATCAGAACACTAACGTTAATATTTTCCGTGACTTGTTCTTTCTTTTTTAGTCTCAGTATTTGCACAAAGATGTCTTCTTTATGGGTATCTGTTTTAATTCTAACTGGGAATCAGTGAAAAGTCATGTGGATATCCTACCACCAAAGAGGCTAATACAGTTATAATCATTCTCTTAAATTTTGCTGCCATTGTTCCTGTTGGCAACAGTTACTGTTAAAACTCCAGTTATTTTCTGTCTGGTAAATCTGTGCAAAAAAAAAAAAAAAAAATTTGTTGTGCAATGGAAAAAAAAAAGAACGAAAGGAACAACTTACAAACGCACAGATTCAAGAACTACTGTATTTAACTGCATGTAAACTTCATTTATCAATTATGAAAATACAGTGGAGAATTTACCCTAAAGTTCTGTTTCCCAGGTCATCATCTGCTCTGAGTGAAGGGATGACTTTTGAGGTAAATTCTTCTTGCAGTCTAATTTTGGAGGTGCTGATGTCTTCTCTGTATTTGATTTCTTATCTCAGTATTTCGTTGTCCTCCCAGTCCTTTGCACCTCGTCAGTGTGAGAAGAGAAAGCAGTAGAAGTATGTGTGTATTTGTGAGCGTGAGGAGGGGACATGGGATTGAAGAGTGGAAACTCATCTCGGGATGAAGTAGTACATCAGCTCCAGGAACAGACCTGGATGTGGTTGTTCCTCTGCTTGTTACCGTCAGTGTGCGTCATAAGCAGATAGGCTGCAGATTCAAACAACAATGGAAAATACTTGTGTAATTTACAGGATCTGATGGCTGTGGGTTACAAAATATAAGAGTTACATCATAAAAAAGAAAGTTTGAAGTAATGACAGTGAAGAATTTCATTATGTCCATTTTTCAGAGTTTACCCTGCTGTGAAACCCAGTAGTACAGAGTATGAGATTAGGTTTACCTTACATTGCAAATAGAAAGTTCTGAATTTTTGGAAATCTCTTGGGTAGTTTACAAGGATATTGTTAGTGGATGGTATTGGTGTGCCTGACAAGTTGCCTCACCAATGTTTCCTCTATTCTAAAATTTATTCCTCTATTCTAAAATTTTGCAGTCTTCATTGAAATTTCATTGAAAGGAAACAGTGAAAGTATTATGCTTGTTGAAAATATTGCATTTGTCCATAGATTATAGTTACAGTAATTCCATCCAGCTACTAGGTCGCTCTCAATTGATGGATCACTACCACTATATAAAGGATACAGTTTTAACTTGTATCTTAATATATGGACTGGTGCATGTAAATTAATGAAATATACTAAAAAAAAAATTGCATTAAGTAGTTAATGAGCACCAAGGCTTGTAACTGGTTTGAGGACTGAAAACAAGAGGGGCGTGTAGAATCAGAACTGACTTTCATGCAAATCTAGGAAGAAGGCAGAAACATTGCAATTTTACTATTGTGTGAAACAGAGTTAATCATTATTTTTAATATTACAGAGCAGGAAATAGCTACTGCAAGATTATAAGTTTTTTAATTCAGATCATCATTGATACTCCTTGCATGAGCTGACAGAGCTGTGCTGAGGATGCTTTGTGAACAACTGAGGCCCCTACCATTGTTGGCCATCTGACATTAGGGTGGAGTGGAAGTCTAAAATTCCAAATCCTAATCATTAGTCTTCTATAAAACCAAGCTTAATGAAAATCAGGAATACACTGAGAGCAGACATATATAAATAATCTGGGAAGCTGTCCCTGGGGACAAAGGAATGAAATGGAGCTGGCAACTCTTTGAGGACATCTTTGTTAGAGTGCAAGAGGTCTCCATCCTCAGGTATAAGAAATCAAGCAGGGGAGGCAGGAAACCAGCATGGCTGAGCAAGGACCTGCTACTCAAACTGAGGGAAAAGAAGGACATGTATAGGCAGTGGAAGCTGGAAAGTGTGGCCTGGGAAGAGTGCAGGGATGCTGTCCAGACATGCAGAGATGGGATCCGGAAAGCCAAGACGCAGACGGAACTGAACTTGGTGAGGGATATGAAAAATAATAAGGGATTGTGCAGGTACTTGAAATCAGAAAAGAAAGGCCAAGAAGAGTGTACCCCCTCTGATAGATCAGAAGGGAGAACTGGCTGCAACAGACATGGAGAAGGCTGAGATACTCAGACAAGTTGTTTGCCCTCAGTCCTCACCAACAGTCTGGCTTCCCATGTCTCTCATGTCCTGAACCTCTAGGTGAGGCTGGGAGAGTAGAATCCCTCCCACTGCAGGAAAAGAGCAAGTTCATGACCACCTGGTAAGACTGAATGTGGACAAGTGTTCCAGGGTCCTCAAGGAACTGGCTGATGTAGTTGTCGAGCTGCTCTCCACATCATATTTGAGAAGTCATGGCTGTCATGTGAAGTCCCTGGTGACTGGAAAAATGGAAACATCACTCCCATTTTTAAGAAGAGTAGAGAGGAACACCCAGAGAACTGCAGGCCAGTGAGCCTTGTGTATGTGCCTGGGAAGATCATGGAGCACATCCTCCTGTAAGCTATATTAAGGCACTTGTGAGATGTGAAAGTGATCCTAGACAGTCAGCACGGCTTCACCAAGGGCAAATCGTGCCTGAGCGATCTGGTAGCATTCTTCAATGGAGTGATGACACTGGTGGACAAAGGAAGGGCAACTGATGTCGAATGCCTGGACTTGTGCAAGTCTTTGATATGGGACCGTGCAACATTCTTGTCTCTAAATTTGAAAAAGATGGATTTGAAAGGTGGGCTATTCAGTGGATAAGGAATTACTTGGAAAGTTGCAGTCAGAGGGCTGTGGTCAGCAGGTCTATTGACAGCCAGTGGAGGCTGGTGATAAGTGGTGTCCCTCAGCGGTTTATCTTGGGACATGGTGCTTTTTAAAATCTTTATCAATGATGTAGACAGTGGGATTGATTGCATTCTCATCAAGTTTGCTGATGACACCAAGCTGAGTAGTGCAGTTGATATGACAGAAGGAAGAGATGCCACTCAGAAGGACCTGGACAGGCTTGAAAAGTAGTTGGGGTGGGTGGGCTGTGAGTTCCCTTCCAGCCCAACCATCCTGTGATCCTATGTACTTTAGGATAAATACAGGATACCCTTTAAGAAACTAAGTGCTTTTCTAGAGTTTGAGCATGAATGAAGGTGTGTGGCATAGGAGTTCTCTTTTTATGTATTTTCCAGGTGCTTTTATGTGGTGGTGTTGCACTTTGAATATTTACTTGTTAATCCTCTTGTTTGTTCTTAAAAGTACCGTTTCAGTTCTGTGAGTGGTGTTTAAAAAAAAAAACAAAAAAATAACACATGCTTAGATACAAGGCTTCAAAATTATGTGAGGTACACATGTGATGTAATGTCATCTTGAAATGGCAGGAGAATGTGTTTTAAGCTAGATTTTCCATTAGAAATATAATGTAATACTTCAGGGCAGGCAAAGTGCAGCAAGTGTTGTGCTGTTTTACAAGTACAAATCAGAGCAGTGTTTTCTTAGGAAAATGGTATTCACATAGCATATACTAACTGTGTTTTATGGAGGTCTATCTTAAAAGTTTCGGCTCATTATGAAAATATCCCAGTACAGTACTTTTCTGTCCTAACGTGGTTTCCGTTGTTTACTTGAGAGTATGTCATAAGTATATTCAATCTTTTTGATGTCACTTTAAGCTGTTGTTTCTTTTTGTTCTGTTTTGTCCTCTCCTCTAAGCTGTGTAAGTCTGGGTTAAGCAGACCAAGACAGGTACAGCCACTTTCTGTGAATTATCATTCACTTTTTAGAGTCATTTCAGAAGCTATCATGCTGGCGCTTCATGCTGGGCTGTCTGTAAACTAATGCTCATTACTAGCCTTGAGGTTTGTTTTGACAAGCTGCTTTTAGCTTTTGCATGGCAAATACTTTTCAGACTAATGTTCTTTAAGCATTTTTAACAAAACCAATAAGGCTGAAAAATATGTCAGTTTAAGTACAGTTTTAATTCACTTACATGATGGCGATATCCTTAAAGCTTTTGCGTTACTTATTCTTCAGAGAGTGCTTTTTATCAAGAATGATTTGGATTAATGTGCATCTATTTCAAACAGTTCACACTTTAACAAAAATAGTCTAAATATTAGATTGCTTTGCCATAAATTTTTTATACACAGAAGGAACTTTCTAAACTAACTCTTCATGCTTGCAGAAAGTATGACTTGTTCATGATTGTTTAAAAAATATATATTTTGATCTGAAGGAGAATTGTTAAATTAGAAGTGTCTTAAAAACTTCTTTTGTTTGCAGATACTGATAGATACTGTTTTTAATGGATTGAGAGAACAAAGGCAATACCTTGCACATATTGCTTAGGGATCATTCACTGTAGTGGTACCACCATGTAATTTTGGCTGTAACTGTTTCTTTTGTTTTAGTAGATATAACTACTTTTTGGAAAGAAAGTTTTAATTTGAATTAATTCATTGCCTATCGTTTATTGATGTAATATAACTCATACCAATAGCAAATAGTGTGTTTATAGGAAAATATTAGACAAAACTGTTTGCCAGTCTGAAGGAAAAATGGAAGTGGTTTGGTGGTTGGCTTATGTTCTTATCTTGATGAGGATTTTAACTGTGCTAGAAATCACGCTGGATTGAGATCTGAATTCACTCCTCATTAGGTGCCTAATACATTAACTAGTCAGGTATTGTAGGCACCTAATTGGGAAGACATTGCAGAGCCTGAAAAGTAACTGTCTTGTCCTTGGATGGAATACCACCAAATTTCTGCATTAGGTCCCTGCATCATAGTGAAGGTGTAATACTTAATTTTATACAATAATTTCGGTAAGATACCTTACCCAGGTAAGATACCTACCTACCTATTCCCTAAAGTGGGATTATCTTTTTTCTTTAATGTCTAGTTGACATTGAATATTGATATATAAATGTTCAAAAGAAATGAACTAGACCCCCAGCTCTATTTTCAGCCAGATGTGCCAACCACAAGGGTTAGGATCCCCGCCACCTCCTTTAGTGTTTTTGAATGAAGTTGATTGATTGCTTGTTTTAAGGCCATTTCAAGCATATTTGGCTGAGAACTCTGGAGGTATTACAGGTTGAGATTCAAAGTTAGGTGCTTCTGAGTAGCGTAGGTGGGAAACTTGCCTACCTCCCCAGACTGGGATATTCCAATAACAGTGAGTTTGAGATAACTGAGGTTGAGGTCGTAGAGAACAGATGTAGGGTTTGCTGCCTTACAGCTGAGTAAATTCTTCAGTTCTTCTCAGATACTCTTTCTGGCAATTTAGGTATGGTTAGCATCATTAAATATAATAATCCTTGATTTTTATAGGTAATTATCTTTGAATCTATTAACTTACTATCAATTCTTCTGTGAGATTAAATAATTGTAGCATACATATATACGTATGTTACATATACATAAAGTATGTATATTATATATATACATATATGTAATTATATATATAATGTATGCTTTTTTCCTAGTGCCTGTATATGTATGTCTGTATATATATATAGGGACTAGAGAAAAAACTATATAATACATATATATATTACTGATTGAGAAATATAGCCTAATTTCATTAATTGAATTTTGGAGATTCGGAATGTACTTTTACATCTCAGAGTTTACGCATGCGATGGTAAGCTCTGAAGCTTTGGAAGCTCTGTTGCATCCTCCCAAAATGAGCTTTATTTTGGTGGATTGTCTACAAAACTGAAACCAAAACTTCATGTTTAGAAAAGGGGAAGGTATAACCTCCCTTCCTGGAAGAGGTTATACAAATATTTCATAGCTGATGAAACTGTTTCTGATTTTGCTTTTAGATTTTGGAACAACTAAGCTGTTCAGAGCTTTGCACTTTGTCCTACCCAGGGCAGGCTCCCATCCAGGAAGAACACGTTATTTTGTGTATAAATGCATTTGTTTTGTTTTTCCACACTTTCTTGGAAATTCCCAGAAGCTGGCAACATTAGCAGGGCAACTTGAGTGTTACAGATCTGAGATATGAATAATTTCTACCTAAATCTTGCCAAAGCTCCAGATATATGAAATATCCTCACAGTATCCTGGAGAGCAGCAGCAGTAGTGCCCTGTATTTCTGTGCTGTGATGGCTGTATGTTAGCTCCCTGACTGATTTTGCACAAATGGAGAAAGATTGATATAAATACCCAGTGAATCCAAATAACTGAGGAGCTGTGTTTCAGGTCATCTTTGTCTTATGCTAAACCAGGAATCTTTTCAGACAGGAAAATCTGAAGTTGTGTCTGGGATACTTAAAAAAATAAATAAATAAAATAACCAACAAAAACTGAACTAACTGCTAAATGCAGTGGGAAACTTGCAATAAAGATGCATTTGAAATTGATTAACGCTTACTTCATAGTCTGGTTTTTATGTTGTTTTTCTTAACATAATTTAGGAGAGTTATTATTTTTCACATTGACAGGACTCAAGATGCTGTGTTGTTTTTTTTTCTCATATAAATACTATAATAAATGTTTCTCAGTATATCGGTATTCTGATAGCAATTAAAAATGCCTGTGCATTCTTACTCTCATCTCTTAAAATATTCTTTGGCTCGTGGCAGTGCATATTGTGAAATTCTGGGTGTACTGAGTATTTGAACAAATCTTATATGGGCACCTTCTTGCTTCTTGCAGGGAGGAGCAGCAGGTGCAGGACCGACCACAGGAGTTTCACATGTCCCTCTGAGCACAATGAGCGTGGAAGCTGTATGTGAGAAGCTAAAGCAGATAGATGGTCTGGACCAGAGCATGCTGCCTCAGTACTCTGCAACTATAAGAAAGGTATCAGCTGAATTTCACTAGTGTATTTAATACCTAAACGTAGATGTATAAGAGGAAATATTTAACTGCCACTTTTGGAGATATTTACTGAAACACGTTAAGTATCAGAACATCTTAATTTCTATACGTGCTAAGTTTGAAGGACAATTTTAAGACAAGCATGTATTTCTCAGAGAGAAGGCTCTTTTAAAAACAAACAAAAAAAAAAGAGACTCAAAAACATACATGTTGATGAGACTGGTTATTTTGAGAAAAGAAACAATAAAAATGATTCTAAAATTGTCATATTTAGATAAATAGTATTGTAAATGGGTTCTAAATCCAGGTAGCAGCTTTTTTTTTTCCCTGAAAAATTGGCAGATCTCTTTTGTTGTAAATGAATGATGAAAGTACCGTTTCAATTCTCTGCTACCACATTCCACACCTATTTGATTCAGAACAAAGCCACTGCACATTTTTCTGTTACTGGCTCAGTATTATTAAAATATTTTCATTATTCCATGAAACGTAGATGGTTCTTCTGCATCAACAATCATCAATAAATATTCTTCTTAAAAAAAAAAAAATTACGTAGGATTGGACTTGGAGTGCTGTTGGGGAATTTCGCTAGTAGTCCCCATCAGTATGTGTAGTTTTACCTTTCTGGTCTGTTACTTTTATACCACTGGTCTTGCGTCAGTAGTTTACGTTATTTAGTTTTACTGTTCTAGGCAAATATAAATGGCCGTGTCTTGGCTCAGTGCAACACTGATGAACTGAAAAAAGAAATGAATATGAATTTCGGTGACTGGCACCTGTTCAGGAGCATGGTAAGACCTCCTCTTCAGCATTCCAGGACATCGTAAATTAGTCTTTTCTCCTATTAACCTTATCTTTTTCTTTCATGCTGCTATCTTGATAAGACCTCTAAGCTTATATTTATCATCTTCATGCATGTATTTATTATTTTGTTATTTCATCTTCTTGAGTATATACAACTAAGAGCTAGTTGCTTATGGATTTGTGAACTTCGAAGATTTTCCCTCTTTTTGTAAGAACTGTTTTTCCTGCATGGGTTCCTTTTTCACTTTTTAAATTTGGCTCATACATGGCACACGATTCCATAAGAACAATTTTTAATGAAACTAAAGATCAAGCCAATGAGATAAAGGGACGGTAATTTGATTGATGTGTACTTGTATTCAATGCAGCATTCTCATGTTGTACAATTGCTAAAGCATTTGTAGATACTTAATTTCCCTCCTTGCACTGAGTGTAAATGTCAGCTTTGTAGTAAGCGATATGGATAACAGGGAACTGTATTTTCTCTTAAGTATTTTTGTATTCTGCCTTTTTTCTTTCTGTAAATTAGGTGTGTCTTTGAACTGCTAAATCAGTCTTCAAAGCACTAGGAATTACAAAACAGTGTTTATTGTTAGACTTAGGTTGACTAAAACTATAAAACTGAATGTTTGTTTTTGCTTTTAGATTTGTATTTGCCTCTTTATTTTACAAGAATTTATTGGAAATGTTTTGTGTCATATATATGAGTTCATGTAAGGGCCTGCAGAAGGTAATTTTGTAAACACAAGAAAACTTGTTTAATATTAAAGTGTGATCTGCTAGAAGGACAGTAAATGTACTAGGTGTGTAAACTGATCTTTCTTCATACTTTTCCATGATCACAACCATATGCAACTACTCTTTTACTGCGTTGAGTTACATATTCCTATACGTAATGGAATTGTTCTTCAGCAATTTTGAGATTTTTTTACTATATAATTAACTTTGCGCTGTCTCATTTTTTTTTCTGTGTGTTAAGATACTTGAAATGAGAAATTCAGAAAATCAGGCTGTTCAGGAAGATCCTCGAGGAGCAGCTGAGCACATTAACACTGGGATTTCTCATAGTGAGCTTGCTCGTCGTCCTGGGCATAGCACTGAGTTGCCTCACACCGAGCTTACAGGTCTTTCTGGTCAAGCTCCTTATACGCTTAACTTCAGCTTTGAAGAACTCAACACAATTGGTCTTGATGAAGCTCCTCCACGCCATAGTAACTTAAGTTGGCAGGTATTTAATAGGCAAATATATTCTACATGCATACTGTCAAGGGCTTTTTGTATTCTTGGATATGAACAGATCAAGAAGTAAGACTGCTAGGACAGTTCAGTTAATTTCAGTTCTGTAAATGATTGTAGTAAGCGTATTTTAGTTAGAGCACTGACAAGGTCAATAATGTGACCTATCCAAAACAAAAAATAATTTAAGTATGTGCTTTATGTTTTGAGTTGTGCTCTGAATTATGCTTTGAGTTACTTAATTTAGAGCGGTCAGTAAAAGACATAGTTCATATAACTGTTATCTTTTTTTTTTCCAGTCACAAACTCGCAGGACACCAAGTCTTTCAAGTCTTAACTCTCAAGATTCGAGTATTGAAATATCAAAGCTCACTGACAAGGTACAGGCAGAATATAGAGATGCGTATAGAGAATATATTGCTCAAATGTCACAGTTAGAAGGAGGTGCCAGTTCCACTACTGTAAGTGGAAGGTCTTCCCCTCACAGTTCAAGTGCTTTCTATATGGGACAGAGTACATCGGGGGGATCCTTGCATTCCAGTGCAGAACAAGAAAAAGTAAAAGATGGTGAGCAGAAACAAGATGATGGAAGAAAGTCCTTCCTGCTGAAGAGGAACGATGTCATTGACTATAGTACTTCAGGTGTTTCTACTAATGATGCATCTCCTTTGGATCCTATTACTGAAGAAGATGAAAAATCTGATCAGTCTGGTTCCAAGCTTCTGCTAGGAAAGAAGTCATCAGAAAGAACAAGTATTTTCCAGGCTGCAGATTTAAAGCTTAAGGGAGTTACTCTCCGGTATCAGAAACTTCCAAGTGATGAAGATGAGTCAGGAACTGAAGAGTCAGATAACACTCCACTTCTTAAGGAAGGTAAAGATAAGAAAACAGATGGAAAAGTAGACAAACAACCCAAGTCTCCAGAACACGGATCTGAACCTATTAGAACCTTCATCAAAGCAAAGGAGTACTTGACAGATGCGCTTTTGGATAAAAAAGATTCTTCTGATTCTGGTGTAAGATCTAATGAAAGTTCTCCCAATCATTCTCTCCATAATGAAGGAACAGATGATTCACAGCTTGAAAAGGCAAATCTCATTGAGCTTGAAGATGACAGTAATAGTGGAAAGAGAGGAATTCCACACAGCCTTAGTGGCCTTCAAGATCCAGCTGTGGTTCGCATGTCTATTTGCTCAGAAGATAAGAAGAGCCCATCGGAAAGCAGCCTGATAGCAAGTAGCCCAGAAGAAAATTGGCCAGCCTGCCAGAAAGTCTATAATTTAAATAGAACCCCTAGTACAGTAACCCTAAATAATAACAGTGCTCCAAACAATCGAGCTAATCAAAATTTTGAAGAAATACAAGGAATGAGAGATCCATCTCAAATTATCCTGAACCCTAGTTCAGGTTCCAATTCAACTGCCGTTCAGAATGAGAACCTGAAAAGTGTTGCTCACAAGCGGAGCCAGCGTTCCAGTTACACAAGGCTTTCAAAAGATTCCTCAGAGCTCCACACTGTCACTGCCTCAGATGGGGCTGGTTTTGGAGAAGAAAGAGAGAGTATCCTTTAAAGAAGCCAGGTTCAAACAGAGAATGCCCACATGTTGTATCTTGCTTGGAATTCATTGTCAGTGTGTGGTTACATTAAGCTATGTAGTTTAAGTTTTCAGTACTAGAAGATTTAGATTATTTCCATTCATTTTCTTGAAGAAAAGAAATAATCTTTAGAACAAATTATTTCAGACCTTCCCTACAAATAAAACTGATACTTGTCAGCGTGGAAAAACAGTTCCTTAAGACACTGTGCAAATGTTTGGTCAGAAGCATATGCTGCAGAAGTACGTACAATTTAATCATTAAAATGTGATTTTATTTTTCTGTTGGGTTATGTAATACTTATCCCTCCAGAACATTCCATTTAAATTTTACATACTTCCATACTTAAAAGTAATGTTAAGACCATGCATCTTTACCATTTAACATGAGATGCCAGAACATAAAATCTCAGAGCCTGTGACATCCATATCAAACTTTACATTAACTTATGGATTAAGGTGTGCAACATACTATGTTGGAATTTTGAGTGTTAAGGTACCTGTCTGGCTGTGTGTACACTTTCATTCTCGATATGTTCAGTAATGTCAGTTGACTTTGTGAACTTCGGGTAGAATGGTGATAAGGTTTATGAGGAACATTGTCTTGATGTGTCATTGGAATTGGCAGTTATTTATAAGATAATGCCTTGCCATTGACTTAGTGAATCAGTTATTTATTATAGGTACGTAATTTTATAGTTACTGGTCTAAGTGAATGCAAACACCTAAGCTATGTTAAAGTATTAAAAGGATAAAGTGTGAATGTGATATCTGAACATAAGGAGTATCTCTTGCTGTGCATGATAGTTCCTTGGTGTGGTGTTTATCATTTGGTTCCAGAAAGAAAAATGAGTAGTGTTTGCCATTTTGAAAGTAATATGTACTTTCTGGAATTTAGTCAGAGCTGTATGCCAGCTTCTTTATTTCTGAAGTACGGTATTTGAAAGTTTTTATGTCATCCAAGTACCTGCTTGTTATTGTAGTAAGTACCTGTACGGTCCAGTGAAATCTGCATGATTACAAGGGGAGAATTGTTCAAACTAGGCTCTGGTAGTACAAAGAGAATAAAAAAATAAATTGTCACTCTGGATTTGTGTGCAAATTTCTATTTGCTGTGGTATTTTGTTTCTTCACTTGTTATTGTTGTGCATGTTGTTTCAATTAAAATACATCACAGATTTAATTAAAAGAATGCATTAAAACAATTTTGTTACTAATACAATACTAAATAAGCATCAAGTATAAAGATACGTTTGAAATATGGAAGACATTTATAAAAGAGCCAGTTGTGGAGATGTGGCCACCTCCTATTGTTAGGCACCATGCTGTTTGTGGGTAGTTCTGTGCAGCTCTGCTTCTGTCCTGCTGCCATCTCTGATCATATTCCTCCAGCTTTTTTCAGGAAGGTACTTATAAGAGTTGTTACGTGATAGAGGAAAATAATCTTCTTCATTTAAAGATATTCACAATATTGATGGAAGATAACAATTCCCTCAAGTCATTTTGTCTGTTGAAATCCTCAAATAATCCAAATAGAGTAATTTTTACATTTCATACGGTTTTGAAATCTTTTTAGCCCTGTAAGTTTTCTAAGTCTTCATAAAATACCAAAATTGGGAAGAAATAGGCAATTGAGTGAAAACTCTTCAGTGTTTCCAAATTATATTAATATATCATCGTGATTGCTTACCATCAACTGAAAAACAATCATTAGGAGCGAAGTATCTGTGTAAGATTGTCCGAAGCTTAATGTTCTTTCTTCAGGTATCTCAGATACTGTCACAATAAAGAGGCAAGTAATAGGAAATCCCAGTAGAGGACTACGCAGTTATCAGTATTACGAATTACCAAATTGGTATGGGAAAGTGATTTTTAGTCTGTGTGAACTCTGCCCAGTGTAGGATGAATGGTGGTTCAGTCCTGCCTCTTACCTGCTTTAACTGCATTATATATGCTGTAGTTTTATATCATTAAATCTGTTAATGGGCTTATTATCTAATAGCCTCCTTAGAGATCCTAGAATTAGCAGAATGTAAATGCTTTGTAGATGATTCAAGGGCAGTATGCTACAAGAGGTGTTTGCTAATAGACGCTAAGTATGATTGATACTTAGAATCTTCTGACATAAAAATGAATAGACAGAGTTAATTGTTCTTTTCCTTTGAAGTATCTTTGTAATTTTTTTATACGGGTATAAGCAAACAGAAGAAAGTATAGGGAGAGAGGAAAAGAGAGACAGAAGTCATAAGTAGTTATTGAACTACAGCACAGTAGTGAGAAGTACATTACTGTTTAGGTTTAATTAATTTGTTACATGTACATTATGAAAGAATAGCATTTTCAAGAATTAAAAATAAACTGCAGTTTCATTGCTGAAACTTGTTATTTCTGTACCACAGTTCCTATGGTTACTAGTTGCCTAGTTTGTTGCACAATTATTGGAATTAAGGGAGCATAAACAATTTATAGTGTTGAAATATTAAGTGCTAGCTGTAGGACTTGTGGAGATCATGGAACCTAAGAATTCCACGGAGAATGGAAATGAATGAATAAAAACACAACTTCAAGCTTATTTCTGGTTCTCACCACTTGCCAGAACTCTTGTAATGATAGAGTATATATCCATTCTAGTTTGGGATGGATGAACTCTACAGGAACTTAAAACCTTAACTTTTTCCTAACTGAGTCTGAAGAGTTTCCGTTGTCCTCTTGTTTCGATGCCTCATTAGGTTTGTATGGTAGAATGAAAATAAGTAGTTTTAAAAGGAAAAATTGGATGCAGGTAACATTGTGGGGTTTATGTGACTTCTATAGCTACTCACCAGCTTTTTACGGGGTTGCAGTTCACAAGAGACAGGGAGAAGGAAAACTTTCTGCTTTAAAAACTTGCTACCAAATAATGGCTGCTAAAATTCTTGGAGACTCTGGAAAAAGGTTCCCGACTGGGGCCTGTCCTGGTCAGCCTGAGATACCTGATCACCATGTGTGACTTTGCCGAAGCACCAAAACATGTACTTGGTGTTTTGTGCAAGTTTTCAGTCCTTAGTTGTCTGAAGTTTTCGAATACTGCTGTATTTTTTTTCTGTTTTTTTTCTTTAAATAATCTTTGGAAATCAATCCACGGTAACTCTTAGCATGGGTTCTTATGCTGAAAACTTGATTCTTCTCATGGTCTGGGGTTCAGGTGTTCACATCTGTCCATGGAATTCTTGAAGCCTTTGGTTGGTTGGGTTTGTTTGTTTGTTTTGTTTTGTTTTGCTTTTTTACTTTTACAACTCTTACGGGAAGCTTTCTGAACCTAATGGTAAGAATATGCGAAGTTCTTTGTACAGCCATGAAAGCCACAGGCAGAGGATCCCGGTAGCATTTGTTTTTCCTAGTCCAGCATGTCGCACCCCATGGCCTTGAAGCTCGATAGCTTTATCATCAATGACAGGTTTGTTTGGGTTTACAAATACATTACCAACAAGCTGCCAAGTAAAATAATACCTGGATATATGAGGTTTCTCAGGTGAAAGTCACAACTGTTGTAAAATAGAAGTGTAATACCTAGTGTAGTGAATTTTTGGACATTTAAGAGAAATATAACATACTAATTACATTGGACATGCTAAAGCTGTAACATGCTAATGTGACATCAGGAATACAGCATTAGCTAATTAGTTGCCTTAAATAGAGATTGATACTAGAATTTTGTTCTTTCGTGTGCCAAATAATAGCTGTGGTAGGGAGAAGTTGAAGCAGGCTTCAAATTTGGTTAAACAGAGAAAAATGTGCTGTTTTCTGTTAGCTTTATGCATTACAGTTTCTGGTTTTCTGTATTAATAAATAAGGGCCTTTTCATCAGTATAAAGAGGGTGGAGATAGTTTAACTTTAGCACTTTCATGAGAATATGGAAGAGTTTCATGAGCTTCCACACATTCTGGCAGGTTTCTGAATTTCTACAAAAAGAGAATTGGGTGCTTGAAAATGTGAACTTGAAATTTTAATATAAAGGTAAGTTATAAATATTTTCAAACAACTTCCAACAGAGCTAGAATTTCCAGACTACTCATTGGCATGTGGAAACTACCAAACAGTTTTAAAATGATTTTTTGTATTTTACGTAAAGTTAACTGTTTCATTAAAGATATCTATAATGCAAGCTCACTTAGTATTCAGTATGTTTTGCCAGATGATTAACAAATGGAAGTTGGTTGTAGAAGTCAAAAAAGCAATTTAAATCTGATGGAAAACTGTGTGTTTATTTATTGCTGTTGTGTGCATCTTGTTTTATTTCTTTGATACTCTGCTTAGGTAACATATCCCTACCTTTATTAAAATCTTCACATGGAATCCTCTAGTAGAGGTGTTTATTTGTTACAGCTTAGTGACACTTCTGGCTCTGTAATGATTCCGTTATTTTGTGCAAAAACACAGAAGTAATGATAGAGAAGGTTTTCTTGTATTGAACTTTGAGTCTAACTTTGTTTTAAGGTCTGGCTTCTTTGATGCACTTAATACTTGTATTTTATTTTGTTTTAGAAACTGTATGCCTAGTCTTCCGGAAAGGCTCAGAAGTACAGCTTTTTCAACAATGTTTTCTCAGTCACAAGAGCTTGTAGTGCATTTATAGGACCGATAGTCATAACACCAAGTGTTTGGGCCTTAAGAAGCATTGGAAGGTGTTCTCCCCCCTCACTCCACATATGTTTGGTTTCTGCAGTGGTGCTGGAAAAGCTTGTAAAAGAAAGGCTGTTAGTTGATTTCCTTCTCTTAGCTTATCATTTTTTAGGGCGACCTCCTTCGTAAGTGGGAGAAAAAAACTGTTGTAATATTTTAGAAGAACATGGTCTTTTGGAGGGGGAAAAAAGGTGAGAAGTGAAGAGATTTTACTTAAGATTATATTTGAGTGTGTATTTCTCTCAAAGATGAGATGGTAGCAACTAGAGCATACTTTGTTACGTGTCTGTTGTTTTTTAGACTTTTGCTGTTACATGGTACAGTGTACAGAGTTTTGATGTTTCCAGTCTTTCTGAGTACTGATAGCACCTATCATTACTTCTTGCAGAAGTCAAGTCACTTGGATTGCGGAACTGTAAAGAAACAAACGGGAATTTCTCTGTGTCGTTAATATGAGTATGTTTGTTGTTTATGAGACAGGAAGAGAGGAATAATAACAGTCCGTTATAAGATTTTATTTGTTTCCCAGTTTTCTCATGATAGAAAGCAAAAGGAAGAGAGCGAATGGTTTGTATATGTCCCAGGAACCTAGAAATAAAAACATAGGCATAAAATACTGACTGTAGGGAACAGTAAAACTAATGGAAATTCTGTGATGCTTTACTGCCTTTCCTCGCTAATTAAACTATAGGGAAGCAATCAGCAGAGAATTAACTTTAAAAAAAAAAAAAAAAAGGTACTAGTATTTTTTCTGGAATAGTGTGATAGCTTGCCCTTGGCTAAAGGCAATGTAGACTCTTCGGTCAGCTTACATATCCCAGTATCTTCAAATCCTTCTGTGTTTGTCATAGATTTGAGAGGCAGCAACATTATACTGGCCTCATTTTGGACCAGAAAAATCAAGCAATGGCAGAATACAGTTACATGTATTTTCTGGTACAGTCGAGCACCGAGCTTCCATTTGACAGTCAGATAGCACTTTTATTGATGTTAGAAGTCCCCTTTGCTTCATGTTGATTTAAACCAGTGGAAAGTCTTGACATCTGAACCAAACATCACTGCTAAGCCAGCTAGCACTCAGCATTTTTGTTTTCCACCTTCTTGAAGTCTTCTCTTTGTAAACCTTGTAGCTTATTTGTGGTCCTCTCACTTTTTTTTTTTTTTTCCAAAATCTTAAGTCTGAAACTTCAAATTTCTGACTTGTTTGGCATGGCAGTCATTTTGGACTAAAGAAACTTACCTCTCCAAGTTTTTCATCACAACCTTAGGACTGTTGTACAGTGTTACTTTTCCTGTTTCAGCAATGGTGGAAAATGTTCAACAATGTGTTGTTCTGTGGGGGGGCCGGGGGCTGTTTGTCATGGTTTTGTTGTTGTTGTTTGTTTTTTTTTGTTCTTTAAACCTGAAGTAGATTATTTTCCTTCCCTCTATCTTGCCCACTCAGGAACCAACCTTCAGTTTTCAGATATTTTTGCTCTCAAAGATGAAGAGAAATACTGATGTTTTGTTTTTCTGTATAAGACAAATCCTTAAATGATAACCCATTTAACCTCAGGATATATTTACAACTTTGGAATATAAAGGAGAATTTAGAGACTTTGTTTTTTCCTGGATGCCTTCTGGTCTTAATTTTCAACATCATCTTTTCAGAAGCTTCATTCAAGGTGTGGTGAGGAGTCATGAATAATTTCCTCTGTCTTCACCATCTGTGCTACCTTCTGCCTCTCTTCTGTCTGATGACAGAGTAGCTCAGCTTCTCCAGATCTTTTTATATGCGGATATGAACTAGAGTCCTTAATTTTGTCGTCCTTGGCTACAGTGTTCAATAATTACCTTTTTTTCTTTCTTTCTGTCTCACAGTCTTCACCTTTGAAGGCTCTCTGTACACTAATTTATTTAAGCATGTGGTAGGTTCTTTTCAATACTGGGGCCAATAGAAGTCTCTTGTCTACGTGACAATACAAGCACTTTACTACCAAGCAAAAAGTACAGTAATTCATCCTAACTTAGCAAGGGAAGACATTTCTGCTTCAAATTCAGAAAAGTTAATCGCACTTTGTTTTTTCTAGTATATGAAAGGAAACTATTTTTTATTCTTGTCCTTGGAAGTATTTGGACTTTCTGGAAGAATGCAAGTAACTTTTTTGTTTTGACTTTAGCAAAGACCCAACAGTGAGGATAGCTTATCTGAGATGGACCAGGATTCCTTTGCCTGGCTGTCTTCTGAAAACACATTCTGTGAGCAGTTTGTTCAGGTCCTATAAACTACTTTATGCTTCTTCAAACTTTTAAGAGCCAGTAGACACAGACAGACACACCTGCGCACGCGCACACACATGCGCACACACACCCCCCCGACCAGAAACGCCTGTACCTCAGTAGGCTCTGGAGTTCAATTGGAGGGGAGGTGAAGTCTGACAGTTTTTTTGTGCTTTTTTTTTTTTTTCCTCTTCAGGATTCATTTCAGGCTGTGAAAAGTTGGTTGAATTAGCTGGACACTCATCCTTCTACTGTGATGAACTCCTTTCTAGTCTTTCTGCAATACCTGGAAAAACAACTCTATTTTTTTCATTTGTTACTTATACCCATTTTCCTATCTTGTTGTGAACTGTATAATCCCATGGCATACTTTTAGGAGTTGAAACATCTCAATGGTAGTGACACTCCAAACCCTAACACTTTATGTAGAAGATGTATTTTTCTGCTTATTTTCATTCCAGATGACAGCATGTCACTTCTCAGTGAAATGCTCAAACTGCAAACTAATGTCTGAGGAGCAGGAAATTCTGTTAACCCATATCTCAAAACGTACATATCTGAAAAAAAGTGCTGGGCCCACATTCAGGGATGGCATGTTCAAGTGGCAATCGGTAACACCAAAGTGTTGTGCTGTAGCAGCAAGTAGCGTGGCACAAGGTCTGCTGCTCGCAGTCCAGAAGTCTTTGCTTTTTATGTGTTAAGTGCCATATTCACCTGCTCATTTCTTTCCTCAGTATGTGGTGAATGACTGAAGTCATAATTGGGAAAAGAATTCTAACTTCTCTGTCTAGATTTTTATGTATATGTATCTTGACTTACTTCAGTACATATCTTTTGTCTTGAATATAAAAAGCAGAGCTCTCTGTTCCTAAGGTGTACACATCCTTAATTCCTGTTTTGTGCTTTTCTGAGTCTATGACCAGAAATTGATTACACATATTTTTGAAACTTCTCACATCACACTTCTTTTCAGTTGGAAATCACAGCATTGTGTCTTTTTCTGATTTCTAATGAAAAAATCTTTACCTGTTCTAGTAAGAAGGTTACTTTGACTTAAACGTGAATACTGGGTGTTTGTCAGCATTGGGATATTGATTTTCTTGTGTTATAGCAGAGGTCCTTATTAAGAACATAAAGAATGCTATGAGAGAGTTATCTACAAAGCCTTGTCTGTTCTCTCTCGCACAGAGCTTCTGGTTTTGGATTGTCTGTTGGAGCTAAAGAAGCATGGCTGTCCAATGGTTTGTTCCCCACTCAGCAAAATTGTCTTGGTGCACCAACTTCAGGGCTTATTCGTATTCTCAGAGGTTTTCTAGGTTGGATGAGATTGTTCAAAGTGCTTGTAAATGGAGTGTTTACACTGCCATTCATGGTCATGTTTCTTTTCAGGTTATAACATTGTTCAGGAGAGTAGCTGAAATCCACACCTTTATGGCTTTCACTGCCACTTAAACATTTTGGATTAAAGCATCCATGAAGTCCTAATAGCTTCTCCCTCTCCCAAGTGATTCTCCTTTAATGTTGAATTTTCACATACCCTCACATACCTGAGCCACTCTTCCATGACCTAGATGTCAAGATGGAACTGACCCCTTCATGATCAAGTCAGGACTGCATTAATAGCTGACCAAAACTATTTACAAAGTCTGCTAAACAATGTAGTGACATATGAGATGGCTAAGGTAGAACATGCTCACAGTGGCATGCTTCATCAAAACTCCAGCAGTCCTTGAGAGTCTTCACCATAGATATTTTCCAAGCTCTTCTCTGCTTAAAGCAGAGGCAGGTTTTGAGTCAACATTCCGTAAGAGTTATGCCATCATACAGATATCTAGGAGTTAACAGATCTGTCTTACTCAGTATGAGGACTTAGACTTACTTTTCCAGGTTACTGAGAGTAATGCATGGAGATCATAGAGTCACCAAGGTCCAAGATCATCCACTTCAACTGTCCACCACCACCAGTGTTTCCCCACTACAGCATGTCCCTTAGTACAGCATCTAAATGTTTCTTGAAGACCTCCAGGTGACTCTACCACCTCCCTGGGCAGCCCATTCGAGCACTTGACCACTCTTTCAGAGAAGAAATCTTTCTGAAATCCAACCTGAGCCTCCCCTGGTGCAACTTGAGGCCATTCCATACATGGGAGAAGAGGCTGACCCCCACCTTGCCACAACCTCCTTTCAGGTAGTTGTAGAGAGCTTTAAGGTCTCCCCTGAGTCTCCTCCAGACTAAATAATCCCAGTTCCCTCAGCTGCACCCCATAAGACTTATGCTTCAGACCCCTCACAGCTTCATTGCCCTTCTCTGGCTACATGCCAGGACCTTGATGTCTTTCTTGTAGTGAGGGGCCCACAGTACTTGAGGTGTGGCCTCAGCAGATCTGAGTACAGGAGGATGATTACTTCCCTGCTCCTGCTGGCAACACTATTTCTGATACAAACCAGGATGCCATTGACCCTTTTGGCTATCTGGGCACACTGCTGATGCATGTTCAGCTGAGTGTCAACCAATACCCACAAGTCTTATAGCCAGTCTGCCCCAAGCCTGTAGCATTGCCTGGAGTTGTTGTGGCCAAAGTGCAGGATCTGGCACTTGGTCTTGTTGAACTTCTTCCCACTGGTCACAGCACAGTGACCCAGCCTGTCCAGATCCCTCTGTAGGGCCTTGCTATCCCCTGGCAGATTGACGCTTCTCAGCTTGGTGTTATCTGCAGACTTACTGAGAGTGCACTCAATCCTCTCATCCAGGCCATCAATGAAGATATTGAACAGGATAGCCCCCAATACTGACCCCTGGGGAACACCACTCGTGACCGGTCGCCAGCTGGATTTAACTCCATTCACCACCACTCTCTGGGCCCGGCCCTCCAGCCAGCTCCTTACCCAGCAAAGAGTGCACCTGTCCAAGCCACGGGCTGCCAGCTTCTCCAGGAGAATACTGTGGGAGACAGTGTCAAAGGCTTTGCTGAAGTCTAGGTAGACCACATCAACAGCCTTTCCCTCATCCACCAGGTGGGTCACTCATAGAAGGATGAGATAGAGGGGTCAATCATAGAAGGAGATGAGATTGGTCATGCGGGACCTGCCTTTCATGAACCCATGCTGGGTGGGCCTGGTCCCCCGGTTGTCCTGCACATGCCATGTGATCTCCCTCAAGATGATCTGCTCCACAACCTTACCTGACACTGAGGTCAGGCTGACAGGCCTGTAGTTTGCCAGATCCTCCTAACGACCCTTTTCGATGAAGGTGTGATGAGATGAGATTTAACTACATAGATTTTAAAGTGGAGAAAGTAAACTATTCATAGATTACCCTTCAGTGTCTCTGCTACCTTGAGTTCTGTAGTGGAGCCAGGGCTGAGATGTGACAGCATCTATAGCTCAAGCATGAATTGAGGATGTGGTGTGAACACATTGCCATGGATAGATTACAATTCTCAACTGCCTGCGAACATGTGCAATTACAATATAAATATGTAAGTGAATAACACTTCTAAGAATGTAAGTCACTGCTGAAGGAAAGGGATTTTGAAAAAAATTACTGAATGTATTCATGAAAACCTTCCAAACTGATGCAATGTAGCTCTGAAATTTAATCAGCTGAGATGACTTAGAATTACTTGGAAGTGAAAACACTGTTAAGAAAGCATCATCAGAGTGCATTCATGTTTCACTTTTGTAAGGTTTTCTGTTTAATGTTCTCTAGAAAACAAACAAACAAAAAATGAACAAAAGACCCCCCCACAAAAAAAAAAAAGTAAGTTGACTCCACGGAAGTGCTTGGCTTGTTACAGGACAGCACCAGAAGGTTAACTTTGAGTATTTTATCTTCTCTCCAATTATCTTGTAGAGCTAAATATATGGGGGAACGTTGCAATCCTAAGAAATTAGTATTTACTAACAGAAAACTGCCAGGATCCACAAATCAGGATGTTCTCAGCACTTCAGACCCGTGCCAACAGATTTTAGGCCAGATAATAATTCACGCACCTTCATTTTTCTTTCAGTGGTTGTTTCAAGTCAGTATGGCCTGACTGCTTCATGCTGAAGCTAAGGATCCAGTCAAAACAGCCTATAAACCATGATCAAGGTGGTTTTTTGTTTTTTTGTTTTTTTTTTTTTTTTGGTGAAAGGAGGAGAGCTATAGCATGAAATACAGCTATTAGAAGACAGAAAGGACTAGTTAGACTCCACGTTTAAGGGAAAAAGGAGGGCCTGGGGAATTACCAGTCATTCGGTCAACTTTCTACTTTGATATCTCTAAGAACTTCATTCATCAAGCTTATTTTATTCATCAAGTGTTTTTAAACAACATGGAGTTTTCAGGAATGGCCCTTATCAAATTGCTTTAGATTTGTCCTTTGATGGGGCTACTCTGCAGAAGGCAGATGGTAGTGGTGTGTTTGCCTTCAGTAAGACTTTATTAAATCTTAAGCAACTCATGCAATGAAATGAAAGCAGTCTGCTTGAAAAGGTGGATTTGGAGTGATTTTATAATGTCAAAGTAGAGCCACGTGGGGTCTGTTTGTCCATTTTGATGCCGTATTTTTATTAGCAACATTATTGGTGAGTTTTCTGAGTTTATTCTTGTCTGAACCTGCCTTACTCTGAAAAACAGAATTGGTACAGAACATTGTAAATTAATATGATAGCATTCAGAAAAGGCAAGTATAAAGTAAAGTACTGCAGTTACCAAAGTGAAATCAAATCCATGACTTTAAAATGCAGTGTATCCCACTGAAATACTGCAGAAAACAATAGTTTTAGTGTGGTTAGCAAACCAATACTAAATCAACAACGTAAGTGATACTGTTGAAGGTAGAGGGTAGAAAAAGAAATCTCTGAGGGGTGTATTAATGGAAGTTTCATACAATGCAGGAGAGGAGAGGTATACCCTGCTGCCAAAGGTGTACTGCATCCAGACCTGAGCACCTTTAATAAGCAAACTGGAGGAGAGTGGCTAAATAAATAAATAAAATAGACATACAAATATATAATAATGAAATAATTTGTTTGGTTGAGTTTAAAAGGAGAGAGGCTGAGTGGACATAATTTGTAAATATGTAAAATCTCAAAACGGAGATTATCATGGAATCATAGAATCATCAAGGCTGGACAAGACCTACAAGATCATCCAGTCAAACCGTCCACCTATCACCAATAGTTCTCACTAGACCATGTCCCTCAACACAACATCTAAACATTCCTTGAACACCTCCAGGGTCGGTGACTCCACCACCTCCCTGGACAGCCCATTCCAGAGCCTGACCACACTTTCGGAGAAGTAGTATTTCCTAGTGTCCAGCCTGAATCTCCCCTTGTGCAATTATAAGAAGTTCCATCAGTGGAGCATAAAGTAATCAACTTCTAAGTTGTCACGGGGGGAAAAAAAATGAAATAAAAAGCATTCTGATAATTGAAGTAGTGTCAAGGTTATTTAGGGAGGTTGTGGAGTTTCATTTTCTGGGAGCTCCTGAGATTAATATAAATAATCAAGAGGAATCATAAGATGACCATCTAGCCTACGCTTTTTGCTTTTACATAGTGGTATGAACAGAAGTTTGATTATGTCAGTGGCTGTCACTGCATTTAGCGCTTTTGAGATTCCCAGGGGAAAAACCAGTGCACGCCAGAACATTTTTTCTGTCCTAGGAAATTCAGTGGTAGAATAGGCCTGAGTGTAAATACCTGTGAAGTAGCAAGGGCTGCAAGACTGCCCTTCAGAGGAGCAGGAATATAAGTTCAAATGCAAAAGGTCACATCTGAAATCTGTGTTTATACCCTACAGAGTACCTGAGGACACACGCCTGTTGGAGGCCAGGTGGCAATGGTAGCAAGAAGTGAAGTTCCAGACCATTCCAGTCATCAAATGGTCTCCTATGATGGTAGTTACCAGCACAAATGCAAAGCAATATGTTTTCCTTGTCAGACTAGTAACTTTTTGTCCATGATCTTACTGGCAGTGCTTCCAGTCACAAGTGTAATTCCGGTACTTTGCTCAAGGAGCCAGCATTGTCATGTTACTAGCATCTATATTTAAATGTATGCATCATCTTGTAAGTATCCAAGTAAAATTATTTGCTGTTTGCTATCCAACTTCTTAAAAAGGTTAAAAAGAAGCCGTTTGCACTTCTGGCGCCACATCTGTCCTTTGTCACGGGATCATTCAGGCTCTGGTTCTATTTCTCTCTTTTCATTATGGTGTTTAATTCTTCACATTTAAATTTCAGTCATCTTTATATGATTACAAGAAGATGAGAAAGGTCAGAGGATGTATATCTAATGTGCTTCTTTGCTTCATCTACATTTGGGCCCAAAAAAACAGCTTTCCTCTTACTCAGGGGTGTGTGTGCGCCCAGGGCTTTTGCTTTCTCCCCAGCTGTTATTTATTGATCAACGTAAGCAAAGTGAGAGCTTGAATTAACTCAACAAGCTAATGACCACTCTTTGGCCTAAGCAACGGAATTTCTCCTATCACTACTGATAATCTCTCTTGAAAAGAAAACATGATATTGAAAAACTGGGAGGGTGTCTGGGCCACATAACTCCAGAGTCATGACTGGCAATTGTTTGTGTGTGGCAGGTACAATTGCACAGGATAAATGGCCAGTTTTAATGCCCAAGAATGCTGCTGCCTCTGTTCCATTCAGTGTTACAAAAGCAGACCGGTATCCGACCTCTTCAGACATGCTGGGTCATAAGAATTCCCGGGAGAGAGAACTCAGCTGCCCATTTTCACACATATGTGGAAACATGAGGGAGTGAAATGACTCACAGGGGTCACACACACAGGCTCGGGAAATTGGGAGTAAGAGCTGTGCCTCGTAGCTCCCAGCTCAAAGTCTGAACCCCGACATCATTATTTTCCCCCACATCAGTGAAGCCCTGTTTCATCACTTCCAGCACCTGATAAATTACTTGCTTGAGCTGCTTCAACATCAGAACTTTGAAGGGAAAGGTAAGAAGCATTTGTAGCTTTTAATTGTTTTCACGGACATCTTAAACCATTCACCAGCTTTATAGGCATCAAATGACATGGATGTCTTTTCCTGACTTGTAATTAATCCTTAAGAAATGTGTGGAAGCCATCAATTAATCGAGAAACTATGAGATGTGTTCCATGAATAGTTCAGACTAAAAGATAATAAACTAGGAGTTTGTTTGTTTGTTTACTTAAAATTATTTTCATTTGTAAAGAGTGAGTGAGTGAGTTAGTTTGTTTCCCCTCCAGGAAGCTGAAGACTGCCTATGAATGACTGCTGGGTGAAATACTCAGTTCCTTAAGAGGCTTTGTCTGACCATCTCTTTGCAGTGATCACTCGCTGTTATGCCTTACTTCAAATTGCCACACAGTTACCTTACAATCACTGTATAAACCCACATTTCGGTGTTACAGTGCCCTGAAGATAAAGACAAATACCCAGTAATTGATTTTGAAATAACAGTTGCAAGGTTTTTTTTGCTGAAACCCTGCAGAATTTGCTTTTGGGTATGTCTGCACTGTGACCTGGTGGTGGTAGGGCAGCTCACACAGAGGGCCTGTAAGGTTTAGGTGTCAATACAGCCACGTATTGTCCATGGCTGTCTCTCATGTTGAAGTCTGGACAATGATCCATGCTGTCAGTAGCCCGCCTTCATCTCCACCTCACGGCTCATGCTTCCCAGTGGTACTACAAACGGACCCTTTTTCAGGTTTGGAAAAATGCTGCACCTTCATGTCCGCTCCCTGTGAATGTTAGTTTGATGTTTGCGTTGCTGCATGAATGAATGCCCCCACAGTAGCACTTAAATGTTGGTTTTCCCTTGTAAACTTGTAAGTTGAAAGTCAGAAAAACCTGCTGTTGCTGTTTAACAGTGAACAATTTTATTCATTAAATCTGATTGAGAAATTT
This sequence comes from Numida meleagris, assembly GCF_002078875.1. Lineage (NCBI taxonomy): Eukaryota > Metazoa > Chordata > Aves > Galliformes > Numididae > Numida > Numida meleagris. Next base: position 96,571,551 of record NC_034411.1, on the reverse strand, counting down.
AGACCACAGAACTATTGCTTTTAGTGTCGGTCTTCCTTTTTTCCCTCCATCATTTCCTGCAATCCACTCATCATGTAGATTGTTTTTGATGTAGTGACAGTCCTTTTTATTCTTTGTATAACTGCTTATAGAATCACGGAATGGTTTGGGTTGGCAGGGACCTGTAAGATCATCTAGCTCCAATCCCCCTGCTGTAGGCAGGGTCACCTCCCTCTAGGCCAGGTTGCTCACAGCTCCATCCAGCCTGGCCTTGAAATACGTAGATCTGAAATAAACATAGATCTGAAAGAAAAAAAATATCCTGGCTATAACGAACACCTTTGGTCCTTGTTATTTCTTTATTTATGTATTTTTTGGTAAACACTTGAAATTGTATGTGAGGTCACTGACTTTATAAACACATAGGGTTTCACCAGCAGTAACACTATTCAGTGAATCTCATGGTTTTAGGTAAACTGCATGCTGCCTATGGTGGACAGAGTGCTGTGCACTAAGCAGGAATTGAGTTACTGGAGGTGATTAGTTCAGTCATCAATTTTCCTAGCAAATCAGCCCTCAAAAGGAAGTTTTTAAGAAATACGTTTACAGTTAATTATTTTATTTTTCCTTATAAATTGTTAAATTTGGTCAGTTGCAATAGACATAGGAATTGGGGGCCCCAGTTGATGTTTCATAGGTTAGGTAGTGTGAATAATTTAGCAAATGAAGGAAAAAAATAAGGTTCTGGTTGAGGTTCAAGGCCAATTGTCAAATTAGTATTTAGTATTTGTAAATACAGTGGAATTAAAAGAGAGCTTTTGTTTTTTTATTTTTAGGCCTTTGTTAAAACTCTCCTGAGGCTGGAGGAGATTTCTGTCTGCTTCTTCATGGGACAGTTAAGTTTTCCATGCCTTTTGTCCCCTCATTTTTTTTCTTGTAGAACTGATGACTGCACTCACTGTCTACATTGTAAAACTATTTTCTTCTGTTCTGTCTCTCTTACCTGGGCAGTGCCTTTATGTCTTATTCATTGTATTTTCCACTTTTTCATTACTACAACTGGTCCCATTTCTTCTCCAGACAAAGCCATGCTGATTTTCCTATAAAACCACTTACTGTTTGTCCCATTTATCGGTCTTGTCTTGTTCTTCCACATGTGCCCATTGTTTTGCAGAAGGTCATGGCCACTGCACATTTTCCAGTGGCAGTCAGACAACACTTGAAGTACTTCCTTCATTTTCTCTGTTTGATGCCTGGCTTCTGAGTTTGTTTTTCCATTTGAAAAATTCCAGTTATTTCTTGGTTAATAAGTCACAAATCTGCTTTCCTCTAGGTCTGGTATAGTCCAGGGATGTATTTCTACCTCTGCTTGGGCATCTGTTCATAAGTGCTTCCTCCCTCCAGCAAATGCTGCTTATTCACCTTGCTTTTATCTATTGGACAATATTGCTGGCCTAAGATAGTAATAAAAGTAACAGTAAATACTCAAAGCTGCCAAAACAATGCCATACCATTCCATATCTGTGACAGTCTGTTTCATGTTTTCAGATTGAGAATTTACTTCATGCTGTCAATAAACTATGTTGCATGTAGGACGTGGTGTATATTTAACGTACAGTTTTTACATAGATATTGATTGCAAAGAGCTAAACCCTCGAACAGTTAACCTGCGTTTCCTTCTAAGAATGGCTTTTTTTCCCAAATTAGACTGGTGGGATGGAAAGATCCTTTGATAGGTGTACAAAGAAACATTTGTTGAATCAAATGCATTTAATCAAGATGTTCCATCTCAAAGAAACTCAAAGTTCTTTGAGTGACTGAAGAAGAGATTTACAATGGAACTTAGGCATTCAGTGTTGTAGTTACTATGGAGTTTTAATACTTCTGTAATGGATGAAGTTCAACCAGAAGTTCCAGATTTCTGTAAGAGTGGTGAGGGTGATGATGGGGTGTTCTGAGCACAGTGAGAATCAGTGATGGTTGGTAAACAGCGTGTGTCCACCTGGGTAGCACCTCGTTTCATATATGTTGGGTAGAAATGTTTATGTGCAGTAAAACAGCTATTTAACAAGAACCAGACTGAGTTTGGGGAGGTGGCATGTTATTCACCCTGCTTTCTCACTGTTACAAACTTTGACTTTTGTTTTACACATTTTTTATAATTAAAAAAGCACACTCCCAGCACTAATGCAGGTAGGTTTTTTTTTTTTTTTTCATGTATTTACCAGCAGGAATACAAAAGCATAAAGGAGATGCTCCTTGGAAAGGTTGTAAAACTACTTATCCTGTTTTTTGGAAAAAACTTATGCCCGTGTATTAATTCCTGTTGAAATTTAATCTGAACTTTAGATACATGTATATATGTGTATAGAATCATAGAATCATAGAATGAGCTAGGTTGGAAAAGACGTAGCTACAAGATCACCTAGTCCAACCATCCACCTACCACCAATAACCCCACTAAACCATGTCTCTCAACGCTATATCTAAATGTTTCTTGAATATATGCATGTATGAATATATATATATATATGTATGTATCTATATAGTCATACTTCTGATCTTTATGTGTGTATGTATATATATATTCTTGCTCTGGGATCAGGTCTCTCTTACCCTTAACAGATAGAAGATAGATATTTTCCATAATTTTTCACATCTCTCATAATTAGCCTTCTACATAATGATGTCCATGCATTACATTTTCTCCCATTTCCAGTGAGCTGGTCTGCAGATGGCAGAAGTCAGCACCAGAGCTTCCCATTTTCTCTCCTCTCTGCTTTGGTTTCATGTAGAGTGCTGAGTTGGGTGAATTCCTTCTCTTTGAGTACTGCATGGGCCTGCTGGTGAATTTCTGAACCGTCACACAGAGCTTGTCAGTGAGCACAAGATTTACAGAAGATATGTCTGAAGGACACTCCCAGAGGTTGCGTTTCCCTGGGGTGCTGAGATCAGCTGTGGGTCTAATACAGGTGGGATTTTCAAGTTCTTAATACTCACACCCGAAATACCTGGAAGTCTGCTCTCAGAGACATGAGATGCTGTGGCTACGTGGAGGAAAGGTCGCTTACTGTGCTCTTCTGCTCTTCCCTAGGCTCTGGCTGTTGGTGGGAGTGCCGTGCTGGTGGGTGGCAGTGCCCTGGGCCTGGCTGAGCATGAGACGGTAGGTAGCAAATAATTCACTCTTCTTCGAATGAAAGAATAATGTCATGGGCTTACAGTCCAGTTGTGTTTAAAAAAGTTTTGCTTGTGGACTTTAAAAGTTTGGCCATCAGCAGTAAAACTTAGGAGTAGGCTCAAGCTTTATTTTAAGCGGGCATGTTGGGCCCACAGCCCATAAGCTGCATGCTGCCTGCACAGCTCACGCTGAGGACCCCCTGCCCCGTGCCATCACAGCAACATTCACTGACACCTGCTGAATGTTTATGGAGACCAAGCAGCGGGTGTGAGCTCAGTGAGGCAGTGGGTGCTGCGTGTCAGCAGTGGTGACTGTGACAGTGGGTCACCTGCACTGGAGCAGATTTTTATGAGTGTGGCATGCAGTTCCTTCTTCACTGCTGGTGAAAATGTGTAGCTACTGGTGGAGACTGTGATGAAAAAGTGTTTTGTAGCTGAGAATTTGCTCTGTGAAATAGCGTTATTGTGCTCTCTATATCGGTTGTAGTTTCCATGGAAATAAACAGGAGGCATTACTTTTGGAGTGACCATTGTAGAGTGATATTTCCTCTTCGTTCACTGCAGCCCAGGCAACTCAAAGATTGGATGCCTGTAGTTTTGAGAGCTGCTCCAAAAGTAATGCTTCCTGTTTCATGATGTTGGCCCAAGGCTTCAGAGACGGATGCTGGTGGTGTGGCAGTACTGGGTGGATCTTCCCACCAATATCCCGGTACATGTTGTGGTTGCATTCTGTTGCTGTGTGACAGATGGCAGCAGAAGGGCAGCCTGTCAGAATGACCAGCGCAGCACTTTATGTACCATTCGTTTCTCCCAGCGTGCCTCTATTTACACTCTTTCTCCTGCGTCCCCTCATTTTTAGTGTTTTTTCGAGGCTGAGGTATGAGTCCCTCCCAGGTGATTGATTCTGAAGGCACGTGCATTGGTTTCCTCTTTTGTTTCTTCCTCCGATTTGCTTTAGCATGTGGCTTACACAAACTTGGACTACTGCTGTGCACTATAAGCTTTGCTTCTTGAAGTACTGTTTGCACTGGGCTGGTACATTTCACAGTTATAATTTCAGCGGCTCTTCCAGAGAGGAGAGGATGTCCGTGTGGATCAGTCGGATTTCAAACTTCGAAGGCGACTCGAGCGCTGCTTTCCCCACGGCAGCACGGCGCGGCGCGGCCCGGTCGCTGTGGATCGGGCGTTCCCGCGGAGCGCCGCGCGCCTCGGCCGGAGGGCGGCAGTGCCCCTCCACGCACGGCCCGGGGCCGCCGCTCGGCACCGCGCTCCGGGGAATTGTGTCGCGGCGTCGGCGCGGGCTTCTCCGCGGGGGTTGTGAGTAACATCTTCGGTGCAAAAGGCAGCGCTGCTTTCCCGGGAGTGGGGGGGGATTAGCAAATCCCGGAAGGCTGCTGCCTGCGTTTCCCTCACCTGGTGAGAGGCCACGGGGATCTGCCCAGGTGTGAGGCAGGGTTCGGAACGGCTGTTTTATAACACAAAGCGTCCGAACGAGGTTTTATAACACAAAGCGTCCAAACGAAGCGTTTCGGTGCACGGCTGCGGGTGAGGGCGGGAGCCTCTGCTGAGGGCGATGTGCACCGGGCTTGGAAAACCCGGGGGGTAGAACCGTCCCATAGCTCCTGACAAACCCCAGAGAGGATCACAGCGGCTGGAAGGGACCTCGGGAGCATCAGTCCAACCCGCTGCTAAAGCGGTTCCCTACAGAAGTTGCCCAGGAATGTGTCCAGGTGGTTTTGAAAATCGCCAGAGGAGATTCCACCACCCCTCTGGGCAGCCTGTCCCAGCACTCTGTCACCTCACAGTAAAGCTCTTCCTCATGTTCGTATGGAACTTCTGTGTTCCAGTTCATGCCCATTGCCCCTTGTTCTGTCACAGGGCACCACTGAAAAGAGCCCGGCTTCAACCACTTGACTCCCTTTAGATATTTATAGGCGCTGATAAGATCCCCCCTCAGTCTTCTCTTTCCCAAGCTGCACAGCCCCAGGTCTCTCAGACTGTGCTCATCCAGGAGATGCTCCGGGCCCTCACCATCTTTGTGCCCCTTCGCTGGGCTCTCTCCAGCAGTTCCCTGTGTTTCCTGAACTGGGGAGCCCAGAGCAGAACAAAGTGTTTCTTTCCAAAGGGGGACTTTACATTATGTCTGTCGGTGTGTTTGCAACTTTCATGCCAGGTGTATGCAAGAAAATGAGCAGCGTGTAAACCGGATGGCTGCCGGCAGCCCTCACCAGAGTGTGGGTCTGTCCCTCACAGGGCCGTGCCCAGGTGCAGGGCTGCAGGAAGCGGTGGCAGCTTCACCGAGCAGTGACAGTCTCGCAGAGCTTTCTGCTCTCGTTTGGGGCACTTTGGCAATGCTGGAGGATAGACAGCCCGGATCTGCAAGGAAACGTCGGCGTCTCAGCGTTAATTCTCGAGCACTGCTTTGGCTTTGCTGCTCGTCTTTGAACGACAAAATCTTAAGAACAAAACCAACGAGTGAATCCTGTACATAGAGCAGCTGGTGATAGCCCCTTGCTCTGCTCAGAGGGATGCAGCATAGAGGTGATGAATTAGTTATCTGTGAGGAGAGATTTCATTTCTTACTTCACTTTTTAGAATACACATTTGGTTTTTGGGTTTTGTTCCTTTCCCTGTGCCTCATAAATGGTGAATGTATGTCTTTCTTTTGGCTGTGCACGATGGTTTGTTTCTGTCTACAGGTGCGCAGATCGTCCTGCAGCTCTGAGGCACAGAGTTGCGCACGGCTCAGCTCCTGGTGGGGCTGCTGTGAGTGGCACAGCTCTGTAATTTTATATATCACGCTGCGGGTTTAAAGTGATGCTTAAAGGCTCGCCCTGACACGAACAGTTGGGTGAAAAACGAGCTTTGGAGGAGAAATGGGGTGGTGAGCGTTGGGTTGTTACTGTCGGGAGAAGCGTACACCGAAAGGGGCGTTCTGAGGCCCGAAGCGCGCGGAGGGAGGGGGACGAAGATTTCCCATCTGGGTGAGGGTCAGGCGCTCCCTGCACGGCGCTGGAAGGAGCAGCCCGCAGCGCAGCAGTAGCGTTGCTCGGCCGCAGGGGGCACCGCGCTGCCCCGGCCCCGCAGCGCTGAGGGCAGAGCCCCAGCCCCGCGGCCCGGCCCGCCGAGCCCTTCTCGCCTTCTGCTCGCGCTGACCTCGAGCTCCTGCATTAAGAGATCAGCGCCGGCTCCCGCCCAGCCCGCGTGAACGGATTTGGTGTCAAGGGCAAGGAAAGGCGGCTGCTGCCCGCAGCGCCGCCGGCCCCGGGCGGCCGGAGAGGGCCCAGGTGAGGTTCCCGCAGCGCAGCCGCCCCGAGCCGCTCCCCCGGCTCCAGCGGAGGGCCGCCCTGCACAGCCGAGGTTCCCCTCGTTCCTAGCGCGAGGGGTTTCTCTGAAATCCTTGCGCAGGACTCGCAGCTTCCTTCCCATTTCAGGCAGGTTTCTAAAAGCTCAAATTAGCCTGTCACCTGGGAAGGCGCGGTTCCCACATCCACGGTTTTATGACGGCTCGGTGGATCTGATGAACAGCGCTCGTTACAGGGGATTCACAGGGCCTACAGTGAATGCCCCTGGGTAGCAGGGCACATCGCATACAAATTTCTGAAGGCAGGAGAGAAAGAGACACTTACTGGCTTTCAAGAACGTCGACTCCTATTTCAAACTTAATTTAATTCTTATGGAGAAAAGAGTTCCTTCAGGAGCAGCCAAAGTTTAATCAGTAACACAACAGTGATTTAAGCCCAATTCTCAGTATCTTAGTCATACAGCACTGCTGCTGCAACTGATTAGAAACCCCATTTCATTGAAATATTGCATGGAAGCATGCAAATTCCAGTGTGGAAAGGCAACAGTCACTTCATCATCTTAGATCCTGTGTTAACGCATCACCAGCTCGTGCATTCAAAGCCTTCCGAGAGAAATGTAACAGTTGCGGGGCTAATAGCCACCCACAACCCCTCACTCGGAGCCATGATTCTCAACACAAATCAACAGATCTGGGGCAGCGCTGCTGGAAACCCCATCATCCATATTGGGGGGGGGAAGTCACGCTCTGTGGGAATGGCTCAGGGTGACCGCTTTTGTGTACATTCCCCAGCACTTTGTCAGTAGCATCCCCTCAGCCATGAATTACTGGTTCCTTCCACACTGGTTACAGGCATCAAGTTTGCAATATACAGTCAAATAAGACTTTCCAAGTTACAAGGATTACTATTCACTTCAGGTCATTTTATTCTTTATATTCTCTACATATTTGAACTTGCTCAGTAAATGGTAACAGAATGCTTAAGTACTTAAAAAAAGAAAACAAACAAAAACCACAAACAGCACAGATCAGAGCCAGCAAGCAGTTGGTCCCCAAAGAAGAAAGCCAGCAATCAGTTCAATAAACACACTTGATTTATTTTGTATAAAAAGGGGTTAAGTTTACAACTAAACTTTTATAAAAAGTTTAGCATGATTAAGTACATCATTACACTTTTTGCAGAAATGTCAATTTCTGCCACTATACAAGAAAACTCTAATTAAAGAGTTCACAAGGGTTCACTCATATATATATATTTATATATAAATATATACACAGCATTCAGTCCTAGGCTTGTGTCAGAAAGGCAATTTCTGACCACAGACTCCCCTAAAAAACTGAACACCGGATCCTTCTGGTACTCACGCTCCACCTTTGGAAAAAAAGGCAAAGTCTGCTTTAAAATGGGCAACTCCGCGTGTGATTTTGTTTCGCTCCCCATGTTGGGAATAGTATATATAGGAAGCCTTCCAACTAGGGAAAGGGTATTTAAGAGTCTCTTCATAAATAACTAGGTTCAGTCCAAGTTGAAGAATGGGGTGGGGGGATAAAGATCAATCTCGTCTTTTTCTTCTTTATTAATTTTAAAAGGTCCTCTTAGTTTAGTTAGCGTGGATTTCTCCCCTCCAGATCCAGCTGAAAAATTCAGCGCCTCAAAAAGAAAATCCTGTAGACATATTCTTGTGCAAAAAAAAAAAAAAGAAAAGAAAAAAGAGAAAAAAAAGAAAAAGAAAAACCTCCTCAGTGGAACACCTGCAAGAGATTGAAAAGAGGCGTATTTAGGAGCATGCTAACAGGGCAGAGATCCGGACAGACTGGCGCCAGGGAGGAAGCCGCAGTTTGAACATTTAACCAAACACTCAGAGATTGGGCAAACCCTGGCGTCCAGATGCAACGCATACACGCTCACACACTCGCTCTCAAGAGCGCAAATTGAACATGAAAATAACACACACTCCAGGGAAAGGACAGAAGGAGGATTCGCAGCCCAATCTCTAGCTGGATCTCTGCAACGCAATGCTCAGAGGCGCCAGTCTGCCTCTTGGAGCAATTACTTGATTAAAAGCAGTCACTTATTGAGCCGATAGCGCAGACAATCCCACATCACAGGAGGGGAGGAACGCTGCCAGGATTCCCCACTTGGCAGCCGCGGGGCCGGGAAGCGGGGCTGCCCTAAGGGCCGGGCAGCGCCAGGGCCACGCTGTGCGAGAACCGTTCGCGAGCTCACTTTTTTTTTTTTTTACTGTTAGTTTATCGGCTACGAGGGCATCTCTGCACCAACTTTTAGGAACGTTTTCTGCAAGCGCTAATCAACTTAAAATACGGTTTTGCACGCCCTCCCCCCCTCCCTTTCAGTGGAAGCGCTCTCGAGTTCACAAGACAAACGAGCCGGGCTGTACTCACCGTGCGATTCAGCCACAGAGCGCTTTGCTGTCACTTGCCATTAGTTCTGAGGGGAACTCGGCTGCCTGCGGGGAGAGAGCGAACAGAGCGGGCGGCGTGAGCGCGGGGAAGGGGAGGGCAGCGCAGGGCAGGGCTGGGGGCCGCGTCCCGGGAGCGGCGCCTACCTGTAGGGACAGGATGCTGATGTCTGTGTTGAGCGTGGTCAGAGGGGTCCGCGAGCCGGCGTTCTGCCCCGGCCGCTGGTGGTGCAGGCTGACGATGGACGGGTGCGAGTCCAGCGCGATCTGCAGGTCCAGGATGTAGTCGATGACGTGCTGCAGGATTTCCATCTTGCTGACCTTCTTGTTCTGCGGGATGCTGGGCACCAGCTCCTTCAGCTTGGAGTAGCAGTCGTTCATGTTGTACAGCAGGCTCATGGGGTCGTCCACCGGGGTCTTGCTGCGGGAGATGCCCAGGTTGTGCTCCGAGAGGCCGTTCTTCCGCACGGACCTCACGGGGCTGAAAGCTTTCATGCTGAAAGGCGGGCGCGGGGAGAGCGCAC